>NC_064618.1:33503337-33804275 GCF_023898315.1 Schistocerca nitens | reverse complement strand
AACCACTATTATATTCCGATGCACCAGTGCAGGTTAACTGTATCCCTTGGACCTTCACATTGACGATGAAACACAAATATTGCATCGGAATTGAATATGAAGGGCACAATGCCGACTTAAGTACAAGAAGAGTGAATCTTCTAAGAGTTTGCGTTTTTGAGCGGCTCCTGGGAGACAAGTATTGGATTCCGATGCACCAGTGCTGGTTTACTGTATCCCTTGGACCTTCACATTGACGATGAAACACAGAAATCGCATCGGAATTGAATATGAAAGGCACATTGCCGACTTAAGTACAAGAAGAGTGAATCTTCGAAGAGTTTACGCTTTGAGCGGCTCCTGGGAGACCAGTATTGGATTCCGATGCACCAGTGCAGGTTTACTGTATCCCTTGGACCTTCATATTGACGATTAAACACAGAAATCGCATCGGAATTGAATATAAATGGCACGATGCCGACTTAAGTACAAGAAGAGTGAGTCTTCTAAGAGTTTGTGGTTTGAGCGGCTCCTGGGAGACCAGTATTAGATTACGATGCACCGGTGCAGGTTTACTGTATCCCTTGGACCTTCACATTGACGATGAAACACAGAAATCGCATCGGAATTGAATATAAAAGGCACAATGCCGAATTAAGTACAAGAAGAGTGAGTCTCCTAACAGTTTGTGCTTTGAGCGGCTCTTGGGATACCAGTATTGGATTCCGATGCATCAGTGCAGGTTAACTGTATCCCTTGGACCTCCACATTGACAATGAAACACAGATATCAAATCGGAATTGAATATAAAAGGCACAATGCCGACTTAAGTACTAGAAGAGTGAATCTTCTAAGAGTTTGTGCTCTGAGCGGCTCCTGGGAGACCAGTATTGGATTCCGATGCACCAGTGTAGGTTTATTGTATCCCTTGGACGTTCACATTGACGATGAAAGAAAGAAATCGGATCGGAATTTAATATAAAAGGCACAATGCCGACTTAAGTACAAGAAGAGTGAGTCTTCTAAGAGTTTGTGGTTTGAGCGGCTCCTGGGAGACCAGTATTATATTCCGATGCACAAGTGCAGGTTAACTGTATCCCTTGGACCTTCACATTGACGATGAAACACAGATATTGCATCGGAATTGAATATGAAAGTCACAATGCCGACTTAAGTACAAGAAGAGTGAATCTTCTAAGAGTTTGCGCTTTGAGCGGCTCCTGGGAGACAAGTATTGGATTCCGATGCACCAGTGCAGGTTTACTGTATCCCTTGGACCTTCACATTGACGATGAAACACAGAAATCGCATCGGAATTGAATATAAAAGGCACAATGCCGACTTAAGTACAAGAAGAGTGAATCTTCTAAGAGTTCGTGCTTTGAGCGGCTCCTGGGGGACCAGTATTGGATTCCGATGCACCAGTACAGGTTTACTGTATCCCTTGGACGTTCACATTGACGATGAAACACAGAAATCGCATCGGAATTGAATATAAAAGGCCAAATGCCGAATTAAGTACAAGAAGAGTGAGTCTTGTAACAATTTGTTCTTTGAGCGGCTCCTGGGAGACCAGTATTGGATTCCGATGCACCAGTGCAGGTTAACTGTATCCCTTGGACGTTCGCATTGACGATGAAACACAGATATCGCAACGGAATTGAATATAAAAGGCACAATGCCGACTTAAGTACTAGAAGAGTGAATCTTCTAAGAGTTTGTGCTTTGAGCGGCTCCTGGGAGACCAGTATTGGATTCCAATGCACCAGTGCAGGTTAACTGTATCCCTTGGACATTCACATTGACGATGAAACACAGATATTGCGTCGGAATTGAATATGAAAGGCACAATGCCGACTTAAGTACAAGAAGAGTGAATCTTCTAAGAGTTTACGCTTTGAGCGGCTCCTGGGAGACCAGTATTGGATTCCGATGCACCAGTACAGGTTTACTGTATCCCTTGGACCTTTACATTGACGATGAAACACAGAAATCGCATCGCACTTGAATATAAATGGCACAATGCCGACTTAAGTACAAGAAGAGTGAAACTTCTAAGAATTTGCGCTTTGAGCGGCTCCTGGGAGACCAGTATTGGATTCCGATGCACCAGTGCAGGTTTACTGTATCCCTTGGACCTTCACATTGACGATGAAACACAGAAATCGCATCGGAATTGAATATAAAACGCACAATGCAGACTTAAGTACAAGAAGAGTGAATCTTCTAAGAGTTTGTGTTTTGAGCGGCTCCTGGAGGACCAGTATTGGATTCCGATGCACCAGTGCAGGTTAACTGTATCCCTTGGACCTTCACATTGACGATGAAACACAGAAATCGCATCGGAATTGAATATAAATGGCACGATGCCGACTTAAGTAGAAGGAGAGTGAGTCTTCTAAGAGTTTGTGGTTTGAGCGGCTCCTGGGAGACCAGTATTAGATTCCGATGCACCAGTGCAGGTTTACTGTATCCCTTGGACCTTCACATTGACGATGAAATACAGAAATCGCATCGGAGTTGATTATAAAGGGTACAATGCCGACTTACGTACAAGAAGAGTGAATCTTCTAAGAGTTTGTACTTTAAGCGGCTTCTGGGAGACCAGTACTGGATTCCGATGCACCAATGCTGGTTTACTATATCCCTTGGACCTTCACATTGACGATGAAACACAGAAATCGAATCGCAATTGAATATAAAAGGCACAATGCCGAATTAAGTACAAGAAGAGTGAATCTTCTAAGAGTTTGCGCTTTGAGCGGCTCCTGGGAGACCAGTATTGCATTCCGATGCACCAGTGCAGGTTTACTGTATCCCTTGGACCTTCACATGGACGATGAAACACAGAAATCGCATCGGAATTGAATATAAAAGGCACAATGCCGACTTAAGTAGAAGAAGAGTGAATCTTCTAAGAGTTTGTGCTTTGAGCGGCTCCTGGGAGACCAGTATTGGATTCCGATGCACCAGTGCAGGTTTACTGTATCCCTTGGACCTTCACATTGCCGATTAAACACAGAAATCGCATCGGAATTGAATATAAAAGGCACAATGCCGAATTAAGTACAAGAAGAGTGAGTCTCCTAACAGTTTGTGCTTTGAGCGGCACCTGGGAGTCCAGTATTGGATTCCGATGCACCAGTGCAGGTTAACTGTATCCCTTGGACCTCCACATTGACAATGAAACACAGATATCGCATCGGAATTGAATATAAACGGCACAATGCCGACTTAAGTACTTGAAGAGTGAATCTTCTAAGAGTTTGTGCTCTGAGCGGCTCCTGGGAGACCAGTATTGGATTCCGATGCACCAGTGTAGGTTTATTGTATCCCTTGGACGTTCACATTGACGATGAAACAAAGAAATCGGATCGGAATTTAATATAAAAGGCACAATGCCGACTTAAGTACAAGAAGAGTGAGTCTTCTAAGAGTTTGTGGTTTGAGCGGTTCCTGGGAGACCAGTATTAGATTCCGATGCACCAGTGCAGGTTTACTGTATCACTTGGACCTTCACATTGACGATGAAACGCAGAAATCGCATCGGAATTGAATATAAAAGGCACAATGCCGACTTAAGTACAAGAAGAGTGAATCTTCTAAGAGTTTGTGCTTTGAGCGGCTCCTGGGAGACCAGTATTGGATTCCGATGCACCAGTGCAGGTTTTCTGTATCCCTTGGACCTTCACATTGACGATGAAACACAGAAATCTCATCGGAATTGAATATAAAAGACACAATGCCGAATTAAGTACAAGAAGAGTGAGTCTTCTAACAGTTTGTTCTTTGAGCGGCTCCTGGGAGACCAGTATTGGATTCAGATGCACCAGTGCCGGTTAACTGTATCCCTTGGACCTTCACATTGACGATGAATCACAGATATCGCATCGGAGTTGAATATAAAAGGCACAATGCCGACTTAAGTACTAGAAGAGGGAATCTTCTAAGAGTTTGTGTTTTGAGCGGCTCCTGGGAGACCAGTATTGGATTCCGATGCACCAGTGCAGGTTTACTGTATCCCTTGGACGTTCACATTGACGATGAAACACAGATATCGCATCGGAATTGAATATACAAGGCACAATGCCAACTTAAGTACAAGAAGAGTGAGTCTTCTAAGGGTTTGTGGTTTGAGCGGCACCTGGGAGGCCAGTATTAGAATCCGATGCACCAGTGCAGGTTTACTGTATTCCTTGGACCTTCACATTGACGATGAAACGCAGAAATCGCATCGGAATTGAATATAAAAGGCACAATGCCGACTTAAGTACAAGAAGAGTGAATCTTCTAAGAGTTTGTGCTTTGAGCAGCTCCTGGGGGACCAGTATTGGATTCCGATGCACCAGTGCAGGTTCACTGTATCCCTTGGACCTTCTCATTGTCGATGAAACACAGAAATCGAATCGGAATTGAATATAAAAGGCACAATGCCGACTTAAGTACAAGAAGAGTGAATCTTCTGAGAGTATCTTCTAAGAGTTTGTGCTTTGAGCGGCTCCTGGGAGAGCAGTATTAGATTCCGATGCACCAGTGCAGGTTTACTGTACCCCTTGGACCTTCCCATTGTCGATGAAACGCAGAAATCGCATCGGAATTGATTATAAAAGGCACAATGCCGACTTAAGTACAAGAAGAGTGAATCTTCTAAGAGTTTGGGCTTTAAGCGGCTCCTGGGAGACCAGTATTGGATTCCGATGCACCAGTGCAGGTTTACTGTATCCCTTGGACCTTTACATTGACGATGAAACACAGAAATCGCATCGGAATTGAATATAAAAGGCACAATACCGACTTAAGTACAAGAAGAGTGAATCTTCTAAGAGTTGGTGCTTTGAGCGGCTCCTGGGAGTCCAGTATTGGATTCCGATGCACCAGTGCAGGTTTACTGTATCCCTTCGACCTACACATTGACGATAAACACAGAAATCGCATCGGAATTGAATATGAAAGGCACAATATCGACTTAAGAACAAGAAGAGTGAATCTTCTAAGAGTTTGCTATTTGAGCGGCTCCTGGGAGACCAGTATTGCATTCCGATGCACCAGTGCAGGTTTACTGTATCCCTTGGACGTTCACATTGACGATGAAACACAGAAATCGCATCGGAATTGAATATAAAAGGCAGAATGCCGACTTAACTACAAGAAGAGTGAATCTTCAAAGAGTTTGTGCTTTGAGCGGCTCCTGGGAGACTGGTATTGGATTCCGATGCACCAGTGCAGGTTTACTGTATCCCTTGGACCTTCACATTGACGATGAAACACACAAATCGCATCGGAATTGAATATAAAAGGCACAATGCCGACTTAAGTACAAGAAGAGTGAATCTTCTAAGAGTTTTTCGTTTGAGCGGCTCCTGGGAGACCAGTATTGGATTACGATGCACCAGTGCAGGTTTACTGTATCCCTTGGACCTTCACATTGACGATGAAATACAGATCTTGCATCGGAATTGAATATGAAAGGCACAATGCCGACTTAAGTACAAGAAGAGTGAATCTTCTAAGAGTTTGCGCTTTGAGCGGCTCCTGGGAGACCAGTATTGGATTCCGATGCACCAGTGCAGGTTTACTGTATCCCTTGGACCTTCACATTGACGATGAAACACGGAAATCGCATCGCAATTGAATATAAGAGGCACAATACCGACTTAAGTTTAAGAAGAGTGAATCTTCTAAGAGTTTGTGCTTTGAGCGGCTCTTGGGATACCAGTATTGGATTACGATGCACCAGTGCAGGTTTACTGTATCCCTTGGACCTTCACATTGACGATGAAACACAGAAATCACATCGGAATTGAATATAAAAGGCACAATGCCGACTTAAGTACAAGAAGAGTGAATCTTCTAAGAGTTTGTGTTTGAGCGGCTCCTGGGAAACCAGTATTGGATTCCGATGCACCAGTGCAGGTTTACTGTATCCCTTGGACCTTCCCATTCATGATGAAACACAGAAATCGCATCGGAATTGAATATAAAAGGCACAATGCCGACTTAAGTACAAGAAGAGCGAATCTTCTAAGGGTTTGGGGTTTGAGCGGCTCCTGGGAGACCAGTATTGAATTCCGATGCACCAGTGCAGATTTACTGTATCCCTTGGACCTTCACATTGACGATGAAACACAGAAATCGCATCGCAATTGAATATAAAAGGCACAATGCCGACTTAAGTACAAGAAGAGTGAATCTTCTAAGGGTTTGTGCTTTGAGCGGCTCCGGGGAGACCGGTATTAGATTCCGATGCACCAGTGCAGGTTTACTGTATCCCTTGGACCTTCACATTGACGATGAAACACAGAAATGGCATCGGAATTGAATATAAAAGGCACAATGCCGACTTAAGTACAAGAAGAGTGAATCTTCTAAGAGTTTGTGCTTTGAGCGGCTCCTGGGAGACCAGTATTGGACTCCGATGCACCAGTGCAGGTTTACTGTATCCCTTGGACCTTCACATTGACGACGAAACACAGAAATCGCATCGAAATTGAATATAAAAGGCACAATGCCGACTTAAGTACAAGAAGAGTGAATCTTCTAAGAGTTTGTGGTTTGAGCGGCTCCTGGGAGACCAGTATTGGATTCCGATGCACCAGTGCAGGTTTACTGTATCCCTTGGACCTTCACATTGACGATGAAACACAGAAATCGCATCAGAATTGAATATAAAATGCACAATGCCGACTTAAGTACAAGAAGAGTGAATCTTCTAAGAGTTTGCGCTTTGAGCGGCTCCTGGGAGACCAGTATTGGATTCCGATGCACCAGTGCAGGTTTACTGTATTCCTTGGACCTTTACATTGACGATGAAACACAGAAATCGCATCGCACTTGAATATAAATGGCACAATGCCGACTTAAGTACAAGAAGAGTGAATCTTCTAAGAGTTTGCGCTTTGAGCGGCTCCTGGGAGACCACTATTTGGATTCCGATGCACCAGTGCAGGTTTACTGTATCCCTTGGACCTTCACATTGACGATGAAACACGGAAATCGCATCGCAATTCAATATAAAAGGCACAATGCCGACTTAAGTTTAAGAAGAGTGAATCTTCTAAGAGTTTGTGCTTTGAGCGGCTCTTGGGATACCAGTATTGGATTACGATGCACCAGTGCAGGTTTACTGTATCCCTTGGACCTTCACATTGACGATGAAACACAGAAATCACATCGGAATTGAATATAAAAGGCACAATGCCGACTTAAGTACAAGAAGAGTGAATCTTCTAAGAGTTTGTGTTTGAGCGGCTCCTGGGAGACCAGTATTGGATTCCGATGCACCAGTGCAGGTTTACTGTATCCCTTGGACCTTCCCATTCATGATGAAACACAGAAATCGCATCGGAATTGAATATAAAAGGCACAATGCCGACTTAAGTACAAGAAGAGCGAATCTTCTAAGGGTTTGAGGTTTGAGCGGCTCCTGGGAGACCAGTATTGAATTCCGATGCACCAGTGCAGGTTTACTGTATCCCTTGGACCTTCCCATTCATGATGAAACACAGAAATCGCATCGGAATTGAATATAAAAGGCACAATGCCGACTTAAGTACAAGAAGAGCGAATCTTCTAAGGGTTTGGGGTTTGAGCGGCTCCTGGGAGACCAGTATTGAATTCCGATGCACCAGTGCAGATTTACTGTATACCTTGGACCTTCACATTGACGATGAAACACAGAAATCGCATCGCAATTGAATATAAAAGGCACAATGCCGACTTAAGTACAAGAAGAGTGAATCTTCTAAGGGTTTGTGCTTTGAGCGGCTCCGGGGAGACCGGTATTAGATTCCGATGCACCAGTGCAGGTTTACTGTATCCCTTGGACCTTCACATTGACGATGAAACACAGAAATGGCATCGGAATTGAATATAAAAGGCACAATGCCGACTTAAGTACAAGAAGAGTGAATCTTCTAAGAGTTTGTGCTTTGAGCGGCTCCTGGGAGACCAGTATTGGACTCCGATGCACCAGTGCAGGTTTACTGTATCCCTTGGACCTTCACATTGACGACGAAACACAGAAATCGCATCGAAATTGAATATAAAAGGCACAATGCCGACTTAAGTACAAGAAGAGTGAATCTTCTAAGAGTTTGTGGTTTGAGCGGCTCCTGGGAGACCAGTATTGGATTCCGATGCACCAGTGCAGGTTTACTGTATCCCTTGGACCTTCACATTGACGATGAAACACAGAAATCGCATCAGAATTGAATATAAAATGCACAATGCCGACTTAAGTACAAGAAGAGTGAATCTTCTAAGAGTTTGCGCTTTGAGCGGCTCCTGGGAGACCAGTATTGGATTCCGATGCACCAGTGCAGGTTTACTGTATTCCTTGGACCTTTACATTGACGATGAAACACAGAAATCGCATCGCACTTGAATATAAATGGCACAATGCCGACTTAAGTACAAGAAGAGTGAATCTTCTAAGAGTTTGCGCTTTGAGCGGCTCCTGGGAGACCACTATTTGGATTCCGATGCACCAGTGCAGGTTTACTGTATCCCTTGGACCTTCACATTGACGATGAAACACGGAAATCGCATCGCAATTCAATATAAAAGGCACAATGCCGACTTAAGTTTAAGAAGAGTGAATCTTCTAAGAGTTTGTGCTTTGAGCGGCTCTTGGGATACCAGTATTGGATTACGATGCACCAGTGCAGGTTTACTGTATCCCTTGGACCTTCACATTGACGATGAAACACAGAAATCACATCGGAATTGAATATAAAAGGCACAATGCCGACTTAAGTACAAGAAGAGTGAATCTTCTAAGGGTTTGAGGTTTGAGCGGCTCCTGGGAGACCAGTATTGAATTCCGATGCACCAGTGCAGATTTACTGTATCCCTTGGACCTTCACATTGACGATGAAACACAGAAATCGCATCGCAATTGAATATAAAAGGCACAATGCCGACTTAAGTACAAGAAGAGTGAATCTTCAAAGGGTTTGTGCTTTGAGCGGCTCCGGGGAGACCGGTATTAGATTCCGATGCACCAGTGCAGGTTTACTGTATCCCTTGGACCTTCACATTGACGATGAAACACAGAAATGGCATCGGAATTGAATATAAAAGGCACAATGCCGACTTAAGTACAAGAAGAGTGAATCTTCTAAGAGTTTGTGCTGTGAGCGGCTCCTGGGAGACCAGTATTGGACTCCGATGCACCAGTGCAGGTTTACTGTATCCCTTGGACCTTCACATTGACGACGAAACACAGAAATCGCATCGAAATTGAATATAAAAGGCACAATGCCGACTTAAGTACAAGAAGAGTGAATCTTCTAAGAGTTTGTGGTTTGAGCGGCTCTTGGGAGACCAGTATTGGATTCCGATGCACCAGTGCAGGTTTACTGTATCCCTTGGACCTTCACATTGACGATGAAACACAGAAATCGCATCAGAATTGAATATAAAATGCACAATGCCGACTTAAGTACAAGAAGAGTGAATCTTCTAAGAGTTTGCGCTTTGAGCGGCTCCTGGGAGACCAGTATTGGATTCCGATGCACCAGTGCAGGTTAACTGTATCCCTTGGACCTTCACATTGACGATGAAACACAGATATCGCATCGGAATTGAATATAAAAGGCACAATGCCGACTTAAGTACTAGAAGAGTGAATCTTCTAAGAGTTTGTGCTTTGAGCGGCTCCTGGGAGACCAGTGTTAGATTCCGATGCACCAGTGCAGGTTAACTGTATCCCTTGGACCTTCCCATTGACGATGAAACACAGATATCGCATCGGAATTGAATATATAAGGCACAATGCCGAATTAAGTACAAGAAGAGTGAGTCTTCTAACAGTTTGTTCTTTGAGCGGCTCCTGGGAGACCAGTATTGGCTTCCGATGCACCAGTGCAGGTTAACTGTATCCCTTGGACCTTCACATTGACGATGAAACACAGATACCGGTCCGGAATTGAATATAAAAGGCACAATGCCGACTTAAGTACTAGAAGAGTGAATCTTCTAAGAGTTTGTGCTTTGAGCGGCACCTGGGAGACCAGTATTGGATTCCGATGCACCAGTGCAGGTTTACTGTATCCCTTGGACCTTCCCATTGACGATGAAACACAGATATCGCATCGGAATTGAATATACAAGGCACAATGCCAACTTAAGTACAAGAAGAGTGAGTCTTCTAAGGGTTTGTGGTTTGAGCGGCACCTGGGAGGCCAGTATTAGAATCCGATGCACCAGTGCAGGTTTACTGTATTCCTTGGACCTTCACATTGACGATGAAACGCAGAAATCGCATCGGAATTGAATATAAAAGGCACAATGCCGACTTAAGTACAAGAAGAGTGAATCTTCTAAGAGTTTGTGCTTTGAGCAGCTCCTGGGGGACCAGTATTGGATTCCGATGCACCAGTGCAGGTTCACTGTATCCCTTGGACCTTCTCATTGTCGATGAAACACAGAAATCGAATCGGAATTGAATATAAAAGGCACAATGCCGACTTAAGTACAAGAAGAGTGAATCTTCTGAGAGTATCTTCTAAGAGTTTGTGCTTTGAGCGGCTCCTGGGAGAGCAGTATTAGATTCCGATGCACCAGTGCAGGTTTACTGTACCCCTTGGACCTTCCCATTGTCGATGAAACGCAGAAATCGCATCGGAATTGATTATAAAAGGCACAATGCCGACTTAAGTACAAGAAGAGTGAATCTTCTAAGAGTTTGGGCTTTAAGCGGCTCCTGGGAGACCAGTATTGGATTCCGATGCACCAGTGCAGGTTTACTGTATCCCTTGGACCTTTACATTGACGATGAAACACAGAAATCGCATCGGAATTGAATATAAAAGGCACAATACCGACTTAAGTACAAGAAGAGTGAATCTTCTAAGAGTTGGTGCTTTGAGCGGCTCCTGGGAGTCCAGTATTGGATTCCGATGCACCAGTGCAGGTTTACTGTATCCCTTCGACCTACACATTGACGATAAACACAGAAATCGCATCGGAATTGAATATGAAAGGCACAATATCGACTTAAGAACAAGAAGAGTGAATCTTCTAAGAGTTTGCTATTTGAGCGGCTCCTGGGAGACCAGTATTGCATTCCGATGCACCAGTGCAGGTTTACTGTATCCCTTGGACGTTCACATTGACGATGAAACACAGAAATCGCATCGGAATTGAATATAAAAGGCAGAATGCCGACTTAACTACAAGAAGAGTGAATCTTCAAAGAGTTTGTGCTTTGAGCGGCTCCTGGGAGACTGGTATTGGATTCCGATGCACCAGTGCAGGTTTACTGTATCCCTTGGACCTTCACATTGACGATGAAACACACAAATCGCATCGGAATTGAATATAAAAGGCACAATGCCGACTTAAGTACAAGAAGAGTGAATCTTCTAAGAGTTTTTCGTTTGAGCGGCTCCTGGGAGACCAGTATTGGATTACGATGCACCAGTGCAGGTTTACTGTATCCCTTGGACCTTCACATTGACGATGAAATACAGATCTTGCATCGGAATTGAATATGAAAGGCACAATGCCGACTTAAGTACAAGAAGAGTGAATCTTCTAAGAGTTTGCGCTTTGAGCGGCTCCTGGGAGACCAGTATTGGATTCCGATGCACCAGTGCAGGTTTACTGTATCCCTTGGACCTTCACATTGACGATGAAACACGGAAATCGCATCGCAATTGAATATAAGAGGCACAATACCGACTTAAGTTTAAGAAGAGTGAATCTTCTAAGAGTTTGTGCTTTGAGCGGCTCTTGGGATACCAGTATTGGATTACGATGCACCAGTGCAGGTTTACTGTATCCCTTGGACCTTCACATTGACGATGAAACACAGAAATCACATCGGAATTGAATATAAAAGGCACAATGCCGACTTAAGTACAAGAAGAGTGAATCTTCTAAGAGTTTGTGTTTGAGCGGCTCCTGGGAAACCAGTATTGGATTCCGATGCACCAGTGCAGGTTTACTGTATCCCTTGGACCTTCCCATTCATGATGAAACACAGAAATCGCATCGGAATTGAATATAAAAGGCACAATGCCGACTTAAGTACAAGAAGAGCGAATCTTCTAAGGGTTTGGGGTTTGAGCGGCTCCTGGGAGACCAGTATTGAATTCCGATGCACCAGTGCAGATTTACTGTATCCCTTGGACCTTCACATTGACGATGAAACACAGAAATCGCATCGCAATTGAATATAAAAGGCACAATGCCGACTTAAGTACAAGAAGAGTGAATCTTCTAAGGGTTTGTGCTTTGAGCGGCTCCGGGGAGACCGGTATTAGATTCCGATGCACCAGTGCAGGTTTACTGTATCCCTTGGACCTTCACATTGACGATGAAACACAGAAATGGCATCGGAATTGAATATAAAAGGCACAATGCCGACTTAAGTACAAGAAGAGTGAATCTTCTAAGAGTTTGTGCTTTGAGCGGCTCCTGGGAGACCAGTATTGGACTCCGATGCACCAGTGCAGGTTTACTGTATCCCTTGGACCTTCACATTGACGACGAAACACAGAAATCGCATCGAAATTGAATATAAAAGGCACAATGCCGACTTAAGTACAAGAAGAGTGAATCTTCTAAGAGTTTGTGGTTTGAGCGGCTCCTGGGAGACCAGTATTGGATTCCGATGCACCAGTGCAGGTTTACTGTATCCCTTGGACCTTCACATTGACGATGAAACACAGAAATCGCATCAGAATTGAATATAAAATGCACAATGCCGACTTAAGTACAAGAAGAGTGAATCTTCTAAGAGTTTGCGCTTTGAGCGGCTCCTGGGAGACCAGTATTGGATTCCGATGCACCAGTGCAGGTTTACTGTATTCCTTGGACCTTTACATTGACGATGAAACACAGAAATCGCATCGCACTTGAATATAAATGGCACAATGCCGACTTAAGTACAAGAAGAGTGAATCTTCTAAGAGTTTGCGCTTTGAGCGGCTCCTGGGAGACCACTATTTGGATTCCGATGCACCAGTGCAGGTTTACTGTATCCCTTGGACCTTCACATTGACGATGAAACACGGAAATCGCATCGCAATTCAATATAAAAGGCACAATGCCGACTTAAGTTTAAGAAGAGTGAATCTTCTAAGAGTTTGTGCTTTGAGCGGCTCTTGGGATACCAGTATTGGATTACGATGCACCAGTGCAGGTTTACTGTATCCCTTGGACCTTCACATTGACGATGAAACACAGAAATCACATCGGAATTGAATATAAAAGGCACAATGCCGACTTAAGTACAAGAAGAGTGAATCTTCTAAGAGTTTGTGTTTGAGCGGCTCCTGGGAGACCAGTATTGGATTCCGATGCACCAGTGCAGGTTTACTGTATCCCTTGGACCTTCCCATTCATGATGAAACACAGAAATCGCATCGGAATTGAATATAAAAGGCACAATGCCGACTTAAGTACAAGAAGAGCGAATCTTCTAAGGGTTTGAGGTTTGAGCGGCTCCTGGGAGACCAGTATTGAATTCCGATGCACCAGTGCAGATTTACTGTATCCCTTGGACCTTCACATTGACGATGAAACACAGAAATCGCATCGCAATTGAATATAAAAGGCACAATGCCGACTTAAGTACAAGAAGAGTGAATCTTCAAAGGGTTTGTGCTTTGAGCGGCTCCGGGGAGACCGGTATTAGATTCCGATGCACCAGTGCAGGTTTACTGTATCCCTTGGACCTTCACATTGACGATGAAACACAGAAATGGCATCGGAATTGAATATAAAAGGCACAATGCCGACTTAAGTACAAGAAGAGTGAATCTTCTAAGAGTTTGTGCTGTGAGCGGCTCCTGGGAGACCAGTATTGGACTCCGATGCACCAGTGCAGGTTTACTGTATCCCTTGGACCTTCACATTGACGACGAAACACAGAAATCGCATCGAAATTGAATATAAAAGGCACAATGCCGACTTAAGTACAAGAAGAGTGAATCTTCTAAGAGTTTGTGGTTTGAGCGGCTCTTGGGAGACCAGTATTGGATTCCGATGCACCAGTGCAGGTTTACTGTATCCCTTGGACCTTCACATTGACGATGAAACACAGAAATCGCATCAGAATTGAATATAAAATGCACAATGCCGACTTAAGTACAAGAAGAGTGCATCTTCTAAGAGTTTGCGCTTTGAGCGGCTCCTGGGAGACCAGTATTGGATTCCGATGCACCAGTGCAGGTTAACTGTATCCCTTGGACCTTCACATTGACGATGAAACACAGATATCGCATCGGAATTGAATATAAAAGGCACAATGCCGACTTAAGTACTAGAAGAGTGAATCTTCTAAGAGTTTGTGCTTTGAGCGGCTCCTGGGAGACCAGTGTTAGATTCCGATGCACCAGTGCAGGTTAACTGTATCCCTTGGACCTTCCCATTGACGATGAAACACAGATATCGCATCGGAATTGAATATATAAGGCACAATGCCGAATTAAGTACAAGAAGAGTGAGTCTTCTAACAGTTTGTTCTTTGAGCGGCTCCTGGGAGACCAGTATTGGCTTCCGATGCACCAGTGCAGGTTAACTGTATCCCTTGGACCTTCACATTGACGATGAAACACAGATACCGGTCCGGAATTGAATATAAAAGGCACAATGCCGACTTAAGTACTAGAAGAGTGAATCTTCTAAGAGTTTGTGCTTTGAGCGGCACCTGGGAGACCAGTATTGGATTCCGATGCACCAGTGCAGGTTTACTGTATCCCTTGGACCTTCACATTGACGATGAAACAAAGAAATCGCATCGGAATTGAATATAAAAGGCACAATGCCGACTTAAGTACAAGAAGAGTGAATCTTCTAAGAGTTTGTGGTTTGAGCGTCTCCTGGGAGCCCAGTATTGGATTCCGATGCACCAGTGCAGGTTTACTGTATCTCTTGGACCTTCACATAGACGATGAAACACAGAAATAGCATCGGAATTGAATATAAAAGGCACAATGCAGACTTAAGTACAAGAAGAGTGAGTCTTCTAACAGTTTGTGGTTTAAGCGCCTCCTGGGAAACCACTATTATATTCCGATGCACCAGTGCAGGTTAACTGTATCCCTTGGACCTTCACATTGACGATGAAACACAAAAATTGCATCGGAATTGAATATGAAGGGCACAATGCCGACTTAAGTACAAGAAGAGTGAATCTTCTAAGAGTTTGCGTTTTTGAGCGGCTCCTGGGAGACAAGTATTGGATTCCGATGCACCAGTGCAGGTTTACTGTATCCCTTGGACCTTCACATTGACGATGAAACACAGAAATCGCATCGGAATTGAATATGAAAGGCACATTGCCGACTTAAGTACAAGAAGAGTGAATCTTCGAAGAGTTTACGCTTTGAGCGGCTCCTGGGAGACCAGTATTGGATTCCGATGCACCAGTGCAGGTTTACTGTATCCCTTGGACCTTCATATTGACGATTAAACACAGAAATCGCATCGGAATTGAATATAAATGGCACGATGCCGACTTAAGTACAAGAAGAGTGAGTCTTCTAAGAGTTTGTGGTTTGAGCGGCTCCTGGGAGACCAGTATTAGATTACGATGCACCGGTGCAGGTTTACTGTATCCCTTGGACCTTCACATTGACGATGAAACACAGAAATCGCATCGGAATTGAATATAAAAGGCACAATGCCGAATTAAGTACAAGAAGAGTGAGTCTCCTAACAGTTTGTGCTTTGAGCGGCTCTTGGGATACCAGTATTGGATTCCGATGCATCAGTGCAGGTTAACTGTATCCCTTGGACCTCCACATTGACAATGAAACACAGATATCAAATCGGAATTGAATATAAAAGGCACAATGCCGACTTAAGTACTAGAAGAGTGAATCTTCTAAGAGTTTGTGCTCTGAGCGGCTCCTGGGAGACCAGTATTGGATTCCGATGCACCAGTGTAGGTTTATTGTATCCCTTGGACGTTCACATTGACGATGAAACAAAGAAATCGGATCGGAATTGAATATAAAAGGCACAATGCCGACTTAAGTACAAGAAGAGTGAGTCTTCTAAGAGTTTGTGGTTTGAGCGGCTCCTGGGAGACCAGTATTATATTCCGATGCACAAGTGCAGGTTAACTGTATCCCTTGGACCTTCACATTGACGATGAAACACAGATATTGCATCGGAATTGAATATGAAAGTCACAATGCCGACTTAAGTACAAGAAGAGTGAATCTTCTAAGAGTTTGCGCTTTGAGCGGCTCCTGGGAGACAAGTATTGGATTCCGATGCACCAGTGCAGGTTTACTGTATCCCTTGGACCTTCACATTGACGATGAAACACAGAAATCGCATCGGAATTGAATATAAAAGGCACAATGCCGACTTAAGTACAAGAAGAGTGAATCTTCCAAGAGTTCGTGCTTTGAGCGGCTCCTGGGGGACCAGTATTGGATTCCGATGCACCAGTGCAGGTTTACTGTATCCCTTGGACGTTCACATTGACGATGAAACACAGAAATCGCATCGGAATTGAATATAAAAGGCCAAATGCCGAATTAAGTACAAGAAGAGTGAGTCTTCTAACAATTTGTTCTTTGAGCGGCTCCTGGGAGACCAGTATTGGATTCCGATGCACCAGTGCAGGTTAACTGTATCCCTTGGACGTTCGCATTGACGATGAAACACAGATATCGCAACGGAATTGAATATAAAAGGCACAATGCCGACTTAAGTACTAGAAGAGTGAATCTTCTAAGAGTTTGTGCTTTGAGCGGCTCCTGTTAGACCAGTATTGGATTCCAATGCACCAGTGCAGGTTAACTGTATCCCTTGGACATTCACATTGACGATGAAACACAGATATTGCGTCGGAATTGAATATGAAAGGCACAATGCCGACTTAAGTACAAGAAGAGTGAATCTTCTAAGAGTTTACGCTTTGAGCGGCTCCTGGGAGACCAGTATTGGATTCCGATGCACCAGTACAGGTTTACTGTATCCCTTGGACCGTTACATTGACGATGAAACACAGAAATCGCATCGCACTTGAATATAAATGGCACAATGCCGACTTAAGTACAAGAAGAGTGAAACTTCTAAGAATTTGCGCTTTGAGCGGCTCCTGGGAGACCAGTATTGGATTCCGATGCACCAGTGCAGGTTTACTGTATCCCTTGGACCTTCACATTGACGATGAAACACAGAAATCGCATCGGAATTGAATATAAAACGCACAATGCAGACTTAAGTACAAGAAGAGTGAATCTTCTAAGAGTTTGTGTTTTGAGCGGCTCCTGGAGGACCAGTATTGGATTCCGATGCACCAGTGCAGGTTAACTGTATCCCTTGGACCTTCACATTGACGATGAAACACAGAAATCGCATCGGAATTGAATATAAATGGCACGATGCCGACTTAAGTAGAAGGAGAGTGAGTCTTCTAAGAGTTTGTGGTTTGAGCGGCTCCTGGGAGACCAGTATTAGATTCCGATGCACCAGTGCAGGTTTACTGTATCCCTTGGACCTTCACATTGACGATGAAATACAGAAATCGCATCGGAGTTGATTATAAAGGGTACAATGCCGACTTACGTACAAGAAGAGTGAATCTTCTAAGAGTTTGTACTTTAAGCGGCTTCTGGGAGACCAGTACTGGATTCCGATGCACCAATGCTGGTTTACTATATCCCTTGGACCTTCACATTGACGATGAAACACAGAAATCGAATCGCAATTGAATATAAAAGGCACAATGCCGAATTAAGTACAAGAAGAGTGAATCTTCTAAGAGTTTGCGCTTTGAGCGGCTCCTGGGAGACCAGTATTGCATTCCGATGCACCAGTGCAGGTTTACTGTATCCCTTGGACCTTCACATGGACGATGAAACACAGAAATCGCATCGGAATTGAATATAAAAGGCACAATGCCGACTTAAGTAGAAGAAGAGTGAATCTTCTAAGAGTTTGTGCTTTGAGCGGCTCCTGGGAGACCAGTATTGGATTCCGATGCACCAGTGCAGGTTTACTGTATCCCTTGGACCTTCACATTGCCGATTAAACACAGAAATCGCATCGGAATTGAATATAAAAGGCACAATGCCGAATTAAGTACAAGAAGAGTGAGTCTCCTAACAGTTTGTGCTTTGAGCGGCTCCTGGGAGTCCAGTATTGGATTCCGATGCACCAGTGCAGGTTAACTGTATCCCTTGGACCTCCACATTGACAATGAAACACAGATATCGCATCGGAATTGAATATAAACGGCACAATGCCGACTTAAGTACTTGAAGAGTGAATCTTCTAAGAGTTTGTGCTCTGAGCGGCTCCTGGGAGACCAGTATTGGATTCCGATGCACCAGTGTAGGTTTATTGTATCCCTTGGACGTTCACATTGACGATGAAACAAAGAAATCGGATCGGAATTTAATATAAAAGGCACAATGCCGACTTAAGTACAAGAAGAGTGAGTCTTCTAAGAGTTTGTGGTTTGAGCGGCTCCTGGGAGACCAGTATTAGATTCCGATGCACCAGTGCAGGTTTACTGTATCACTTGGACCTTCACATTGACGATGAAACGCAGAAATCGCATCGGAATTGAATATAAAAGGCACAATGCCGACTTAAGTACAAGAAGAGTGAATCTTCTAAGAGTTTGTGCTTTGAGCGGCTCCTGGGAGACCAGTATTACATTCCGATGCACCAGTGCAGGTTTACTGTATCCCTTGGACCTTCACATTGACGATGAAACAAAGATATCGCATCGGAATTGAATATAAAAGGCACGATGCCGACTTAACTACAAGAAGAGTGAATCTTCTAAGAGTTTGAGCTTTGAGCGTCTCCTGGGAGACCAGTATTGGATTCCGATGCACCAGTGCAGGTTTACTGTATCCCTTGGACCTTCACATTGACGATGAAACACAGAAATCGCATCGGAATTGAATATAAAAGGCACAATGCCGACTTATGTAAAAGAAGAGTGAGTCTTCTAACAGTTTGTGGTTTGAGCGCCTCCTGGGAGACCAGTATCAGATTTCGATGCACCAGTGCAGGTTAACTGTATCCCTTGGACCTTCACATTGACGATGAAACACAGAAATCGTATCGGAGTTGATTATAAAAGGTACAATGCCGACATAAGCACAAGAAGAGTGAATCTTCTAAGAGTTTGTGCTTTAAGCGGCTCCTGGGAGACCAGTATTGGATTCCGATGCACCAGTGCAGGTTTACTGTATCCCTTGGACCTTCACATTGACGATGAAGCACAGAAATCGAATCGCAATTGAATATAAAAGGCACAATGCCGACTTAAGTACAAGAAGAGTGAATCTTCAAAGAGTTAGCGCTTTGAGCGGCTCCTGGGAGACCAGTATTGGATTCCGATGCACCAGTGCAGGTTTACTGTATCCCTTGGACTTTCACATTGACGATGAAACACAGAAATCGCATCGGAATTGAATATAAAAGGCACAATGCCGACTTAAGTACAAGAAGAGTGAATCTTCTAAGAGTTTGTGCTTTGAGCGGCTCCTGGGAGACCAGTATTGGATTCCGATGCACCAGTGCAGGTTTACTGTATCCCTTCGACCTTCACATTGACGATGAAACACAGAAATCGCATCGGAATTGAATGCAAAAGGCACAATGCCGAATTAAGTACAAGAAGAGTGAGTCTTCTAACAGTTTGTTCTTTGAGCGGCTAGTGGGACACCAGTATTGGATTCAGATGCACCAGTGCAGGTTTACTGTATCCCTTTGACCTTCACATTGACGATGAAGCACAGAAATCGAATCGCAATTGAATATAAAAGGCACAATGCCGACTTAAGTACTAGAAGAGTGAATCTTCTAAGAGTTTGTGCTTTGAGCGGCTCCTGGGAGACCAGTATTGGATTCCGATGCACCAGTGCAGGTTTACTGTATTCCTTGGACCTTCACATTGACGATGAAACGCAGAAATCGCATCGGAATTGAATATAAAAGGCACAATGCCGACTTAAGTACAAGAAGAGTGAATCTTCTAAGAATTTGTGCTTTGAGCAGCCCCTGGGGGACCAGTATTGGATTCCGATGCACCAGTGCAGGTTCACTGTATCCCTTGGACCTTCACATTGTCGATGAAACACAGAAATCGAATCGGAATTGAATATAAAAGGCACAATGCCCACTTAAGTACAAGAAGAGTGAATCTTCTGAGAGTATCTTCTAAGAGTTTGTGCTTTGAGCGGCTCCTGGGAGAGCAGTATTAGATTCCGATGCACCAGTGCAGGTTTACTGTACCCCTAGGACCTTCCCATTGACGATGAAACGCAGAAATCGCATCGGAATTGATTATAAAAGGCACAATGCCGACTTAAGTACAAGAAGAGTGAACCTTCCAAGAGTTTGGGCTTTAAGCGGCTCCTGGGAGACCAGTATTGGATTCCGATGCACCAGTGCAGGTTTCCTGTATCCCTTGGACCTTTATATTGACGATGAAACACAGAAATCGCATCGGAATTGAATATAAAAGGCACAATACCGACTTAAGTACAAGAAGAGTGAATCTTCTAAGAGTTTGTGCTTTGAGCGGCTCCTGGGAGTCCAGTATTGGATTCCGATGCACCAGTGCAGGTTTACTGTATCCCTTCGACCTACACATTGACGATAAACACAGAAATCGCATCGGAATTGAATATGAAAGGCACAATGCCGACTTAAGAACAAGAAGAGTGAATCTTCTAAGAGTTTGCTATTTGAGCGGCTCCTGGGAGACCAGTATTGGATTCCGATGCACCAGTGCAGGTTTACTGTATCCCTTGGACGTTCACATTGACGATGAAACACAGAAATCGCTCGGAATTGAATATAAAAGGCAGAATGCCGACTTAACTACAAGAAGAGTGAATCTTCAAAGAGTTTGTGCTTTGAGCGGCTCCTGGGAGACTAGTATTGGATTCCGATGCACCAGTGCTGGTTTACTGTATCCCTTGGACCTTCACATTGACGATGAAACACACAAATCGCATCGGAATTGAATATAAAAGGCACAATGCCGACTTAAGTACAAGAAGAGTGAATCTTCTAAGAGTTTTTGGTTTGAGCGGCTCCTGGGAGACCAGTATTGGATTACGATGCACCAGTGCAGGTTTACTGTATCCCTTGGACCTTCACATTGACGATGAAATACAGATCTTGCATCGGAATTGAATATGAAAGGCACAATGCCGACTTAAGTACAAGAAGAGTGAATCTTCTAAGAGTTTGCGCTTTGAGCGGCTCCTGGGAGACCAGTATTGGATTCCGATGCACCAGTGCAGGTTTACTGTATCCCTTGGACCTTCACATTGGCGATGAAACACAGAAATCGCATCGCAATTGAATATAAAAGCCACAATGCCGACTTAAGTTTAAGAAGAGTGAATCTTCTAAGAGTTTGTGCTTTGAGCGGCTCTTGCGATACCAGTATTGGAGTCCGATGCACCAGTGCAGGTTTACTGTATCCCTTGGACCTTCACATTGACGATGAAACACAGAAATCGCATCGGAATTGAATATAAATGGCACGATGCCGACTTAAGTACAAGAAGAGTGAGTCTTCGAAGAGTTTACGCTTTGAGCGGCTCTGGGAGACCAGTATTGGATTCCGATGCACCAGTGCAGGTTAACTGCATCCCTTGGACCTTCACATTGACGATGAAACACAGATATCGCATCGGAATTGAATATAAAAGGCACAATGCCGACTTAAGCACTAGAAGAGTGAATCTTCTAAGAGTTTGTGCTTTGAGCGGCACCTGGGAGACCAGTATTGGTTTCCGATGCACCAGTGCAGGTTTACTGTATCCCTTGGACCTTCACATTGACGATGAAACACACAAATCGCATCGGAATTGAATATAAAAGGCACAATGCCGACTTAAGTACAAGAAGAGTGAATCTTCTAAGAGTTTGTGGTTTGAGCGGCTCCTGGGAGACCAGTATTGGATTCCGATGCATCAGTGCAGGTTTACTGTATCCCTTGGACCTTCACATTGACGATGAAACACAGAAATCGCATCGGAATTGAATATAAATGGCACGATGCCGACTTAAGTACAAGAAGAGTGAGTCTTCGAAGAGTTTACGCTTTGAGCGGCTCCTGGGAGACCAGTATTGGATTCCGATGCACCAGTGCAGGTTTACTGTATCCCTTGGACCTTCACATTGACGATTAAACACAGAAATCGCATCGGAATTGAATATAAAAGGCACAATGCCGAATTAAGTACAAGAAGAGTGAGTCTCCTAACAGTTTGTGCTTTGAGCGGCTCTTGGGAGACCAGTATTGGATTCCGATGCACCAGTGCAGGTTAACTGTATCCCTTGGACCTCCACATTGACAATGAAACACAGATATCGCATCGGAATTGAATATAAAAGGCACAATGCCGACTTAAGTACTAGAAGAGTGAATCTTCTAAGAGTTTGTGCTCTGAGCGGCTCCTGGGAGACCAGTATTGGATTCCGATGCACCAGTGTAGGTTTATCGTATCCCTTGGACGTTCACATTGACGATGAAACAAAGAAATCGGATCGGAATTTAATATAAAAGGCACAATGCCGACTTAAGTACAAGAAGAGTGAGTCTTCTAAGAGTTTGTGGTTTGAGCGGCTCCTGGGAGACCAGTATTAGATTCCGATGCACCAGTGCAGGTTTACTGTATCCCTTGGACCTTCACATTGACGATTAAACGCAGAAATTGCATCGGAATTGAATATAAAAGGCACAATGCCGAATTATGTACAAGAAGAGTGAGTCTTCTAACAGTTTGTTCTTTGAGCGGCTCCTGGGAGACCAGTATTGGCTTCCGATGCACCAGTGCAGGTTTACTGTATCCCTTGGACCTTCACATAGACGATGAAACACAGATATCGCATCGGAATTGAATATAAAAGGCACAATGCCGACTTAAGTACTAGAAGAGTGAATCTCCTAAGAGTTTACGCTTTGAGCGGCACCTGGGAGACCAGTATTGGATTCCGATGCACCAGTGCAGGTTTACTGTATCCCTTGGACCTTCACATTGACGATGAAACACACAAATCGCATCGGAATTGAATATAAAAGGCACAATGCCGACTTAAGTACAAGAAGAGTGAATCTTCTAAGAGTTTGTGGTTTGAGCGGCTCCTGGGAGACCAGTATTGGATTCCGATGCACCAGTGCAGGTTTACTGTATCCCTTGGACCTTCACATAGACGATGAAACACAGAAATCTCATCGGAATTGAATATAAAAGACACAATGCCGAATTAAGTACAAGAAGAGTGAGTCTCCTAAAAGTTTGTGCTTTGAGCGGCTCCTGGGAGTCCAGTATTGGATTCCGATGCACCAGTGCAGGTTAACTGTATACCTTGGACCTCCACATTGACAATGAAACACAGATATCGCATCGGAATTGAATATAAACGGCACAATGCCGACTTAAGTACTAGAAGAGTGAATCTTCTAAGAGTTTGTGCTCTGAGCGGCTCCTGGGAGACCAGTATTGGATTCCGATGCACCAGTGCAGGTTTACTGTATCCCTTGGACCTTCACATTGACGATGAAACACAGAAATCGCATCGGAATTGAATATAAAAGGCACAATGCCGACTTATGTAAAAGAAGAGTGAGTCTTCTAACAGTTTGTGGTTTGAGCGCCTCCTGGGAGACCAGTATCAGATTTCGATGCACCAGTGCAGGTTTACTGTATCCCTTGGACCTTCACATTGACGATGAAACACAGAAATCGTATCGGAGTTAATTATAAAAGGTACAATGCCGACATAAGCACAAGAAGAGTGAATCTTCTAAGAGTTTGTGCTTTAAGCGGCTCCTGGGAGACCAGTATTAGATTCCGATGCACCAGTGCAGGTTACTGTATCCCTTGGACCTTCACATTGACGATGAAGCACAGAAATCGAATCGCAATTGAATATAAAAGACACAATGCCGACTTAAGTACAAGAAGAGTGAATCTTCAAAGAGTTAGCGCTTTGAGCGGCTCCTGGGAGACCAGTATTGGATTCCGATGCACCAGTGCAGGTTTACTGTATCCCTTGGACTTTCACATTGACGATGAAACACAGAAATCGCATCGGCATTGAATATAAAAGGCACAATGCCGACTTAAGTACAAGAAGAGTGAATCTTCTAAGAGTTTGTGCTTTGAGCGGCTCCTGGGAGACCAGTATTGGATTCCGATGCACCAGTGCAGGTTTACTGTATCCCTTCACCTTCACATTGACGATGAAACACAGAAATCGCATCGGAATTGAATGCAAAAGGCACAATGCCGAATTAAGTACAAGAAGAGTGAGTCTTCTAACAGTTTGTTCTTTGAGCGGCTCCTGGGAGACCAGTATTGGATTCAGATGCACCAGTGCAGGTTTACTGTATCCCTTGGACCTTCACATTGACGATGAAGCACAGAAATCGAATCGCAATTGAATATAAAAGGCACAATGACGACTTAATTACAAGAAGAGTGAATCTTCTAAGAGTTTGCGCTTTGAGCGGCTCCTGGGAGACCAGTATTGGATTCCGATGCACCAGTGCAGGTTTACTGTATCCCTTGGACTTTCACATTGACGATGAAACACAGAAATCGCATCGGAATTGAATATAAAAGGCACAATGCCGACTTAAGTACAAGAAGAGTGAATCTTCTAAGAGTTTGTGCTTTGAGCGGCTCCTGGGAGACCAGTATTGGATTCCGATGCACCAGTGCAGGTTTACTGTATCCCTTGGACCTTCACATTGACGATGAAACACAGAAATCTCATCGGAATTGAATATAAAAGGCACAATGCCGAATTAAGCACAAGAAGAGTGAGTCTTCTAACAGTTTGTTCTTTGAGCGGCTCCTGGGAGACCAGTATTGGATTCCGATGGACCAGTGCCGGTTAACTGTATCCCTTGGACCTTCACATTGACGATGAATCACAGATATCGCATCGGAGTTGAATATAAAAGGCACAATGCCGACTTAAGTACTAGAAGAGGGAATCTTCTAAGAGTTTGTGCTTTGAGCGGCTCCTGGGAGACCAGTATTGGATTCCGATGCACCAGTGCAGGTTTACTGTATCCCTTGGACGTTCACATTGACGATGAAACAAAGAAATCGGATCGGAATTGAATATAAAAGGCACAATGCCGACATAAGTACAAGAAGAGTGAATCTTCTAAGAGTTTGTGCTTTGAGCAGCTCCTGGGGGACCAGTATTGGATTCCGATGCACCAGTGCAGGTTTACTGTACCCCTTGGACCTTCCCATTGACGATGAAACGCAGAAATCGCATCGGAATTGATTATAAAAGGCACATTGCCGACTTAAGTACAAGAAGAATGAATCTTCTAAGAGTTTGGGCTTTAAGCGGCTCCTGGGAGATAAGTATTGGATTCCGATGCACCAGTGCAGGTTTACTGTATCCCTTGGACCTTTACATTGACGATGAAACACAGAAATCGCATCGGAATTGAATATAAAAGGCACAATACCGACTTAAGTACAAGAAGAGTGAATCTTCTAAGAGTTTGTGCTTTGAGCGGCTCCTGGGAGTCCAGTATTGGATTCCGATGCACCAGTGCAGGTTTACTGTATCCCTTCTACCTACACATTGACGATAAACACAGAAATCGCATCGGAAATGAATATGAAAGGCACAATGCCGACTTAAGAACAAGAAGAGTGAATCTTCTAAGAGTTTGCTATTTGAGCGGCTCCTGGGAGACCAGTATTGGATTCCGATGCACCAGTGCAGGTTTACTGTATCCCTTGGACATTCACATTGACGATGAAACGCAGAAATTGCATCGGAATTGAATATAAAAGGCACAATGCCGAATTATGTACAAGAAGAGTGAGTCTTCTAACAGTTTGTTCTTTGAGCGGCTCCTGGGAGACCAGTATTGGCTTCCGATGCACCAGTGCAGGTTTACTGTATCCCTTGGACCTTCACGTAGACGATGAAACACAGATATCGCATCGGAATTGAATATAAAAGGCACAATGCCGACTTAAGTACTAGAAGAGTGAATCTTCTATGAGTTTGTGCTTTGAGCGGCACCTGGGAGACCAGTATTGGATTCCGATGCACCAGTGCAGGTTTACTGTATCCCTTGGACCTTCACATTGACGATGAAACACACAAATCGCATCGGAATTGAATATAAAAGGCACAATGCCGACTTAAGTACAAGAAGAGTGAATCTTCTAAGAGTTTGTGGTTTGAGCGGCTCCTGGGAGGCCAGTATTGGATTCCGATGCACCAGTGCAGGTTTACTGTATCCCTTGGACCTTCTCATAGACGATGAAACACAGAAATCGCATCGGAATTGAATATAAAAGGCACAATGCCGACTTAAGTACAAGAAGAGTGAATCTTCTAAGAGTTTGCGCTTTGAGCGGCTCCTGGGAGACAAGTATTGGACTCCGATGCACCAGTGCATTTGTACTGTATCCCTTGGACCTTCACTTTGACGATGAAACACAGAAATCGAATCGCAATTGAATATAAAAGGCACAATGCCGACTTAAGTACAAGAAGAGTGAATCTTCTAAGAGTTTGCGCTTTGAGCGGCTCCTGGGAGACCAGTATTGCATTCCGATGCACCAGTGCAGGTTTACTGTATCCCTTGGACCTTCACATGGACGATGAAACACAGAAATCGCATCGGAATTGAATATAAAAGGCACAATGCCGACTTAAGTACAAGAAGAATGAATCTTCTAAGAGTTTGTGCTTTGAGCGGCTCCTGGGAGACCAGTATTGGATTCCGATGCACCAGTGCAGGTTTACTGTATCCCTTGGACCTTCACATTGACGATTAAACACAGAAATCGCATCGGAATTTAATATAAAAGTCACAATGCCGAATTAAGTACAAGAAGAGTGAGTCTCCTAACAGTTTGTGCTTTGAGCGGCTCCTGGGAGTCCAGTATTGGATTCCGATGCACCAGTGCAGGTTAACTGTATACCTTGGACCTCCACATTGACAATGAAACACAGATATCGCATCGGAATTGAATATAAACGGCACAATGCCGACTTAAGTACTAGAAGAGTGAATCTTCTAAGAGTTTGTGCTCTGAGCGGCTCCTGGGAGACCAGTATTGGATTCCGATGCACCAGTGCAGGTTTACTGTATCCCTTGGACCTTCACATTGACGATGAAACACAGAAATCTCATCGGAATTGAATATAAAAGACACAATGCCGAATTAAGTACAAGAAGAGTGAGTCTCCTAACAGTTTGTGCTTTGAGCGGCTCCTGGGAGTCCAGTATTGGATTCCGATGCACCAGTGCAGGTTAACTGTATACCTTGGACCTCCACATTGACAATGAAACACAGATATCGCATCGGAATTGAATATAAACGGCACAATGCCGACTTAAGTACTAGAAGAGTGAATCTTCTAAGAGTTTGTGCTCTGAGCGGCTCCTGGGAGACCAGTATTGGATTCCGATGCACCAGTGCAGGTTTACTGTATCCCTTGGACCTTCACATTGACGATGAAACACAGAAATCGCATCGGAATTGAATATAAAAGGCACAATGCCGACTTATGTAAAAGAAGAGTGAGTCTTCTAACAGTTTGTGGTTTGAGCGCCTCCTGGGAGACCAGTATCAGATTTCGATGCACCAGTGCAGGTTTACTGTATCCCTTGGACCTTCACATTGACGATGAAACACAGAAATCGTATCGGAGTTGATTATAAAAGGTACAATGCCGACATAAGCACAAGAAGAGTGAATCTTCTAAGAGTTTGTGCTTTAAGCGGCTCCTGGGAGACCAGTATTAGATTCCGATGCACCAGTGCAGGTTACTGTATCCCTTGGACCTTCACATTGACGATGAAGCACAGAAATCGAATCGCAATTGAATATAAAAGGCACAATGCCGACTTAAGTACAAGAAGAGTGAATCTTCAAAGAGTTAGCGCTTTGAGCGGCTCCTGGGAGACCAGTATTGGATTCCGATGCACCAGTGCAGGTTTACTGTATCCCTTGGACTTTCACATTGACGATGAAACACAGAAATCGCATCGGAATTGAATATAAAAGGCACAATGCCGACTTAAGTACAAGAAGAGTGAATCTTCTAAGAGTTTGTGCTTTGAGCGGCTCCTGGGAGACCAGTATTGGATTCCGATGCACCAGTGCAGGTTTACTGTATCCCTTCACCTTCACATTGACGATGAAACACAGAAATCGCATCGGAATTGAATGCAAAACGCACAATGCCGAATTAAGTACAAGAAGAGTGAGTCTTCTAACAGTTTGTTCTTTGAGCGGCTCCTGGGAGACCAGTATTGGATTCAGATGCACCAGTGCAGGTTTACTGTATCCCTTGGACCTTCACATTGACGATGAAGCACAGAAATCGAATCGCAATTGAATATAAAAGGCACAATGATGACTTAATTACAAGAAGAGTTAATCTTCTAAGAGTTTGCGCTTTGAGCGGCTCCTGGGAGACCAGTATTGGATTCCGATGCACCAGTGCAGGATTACTGTATCCCTTGGACTTTCACATTGACGATGAAACACAGAAATCGCATCGGAATTGAATATAAAAGGCACAATGCCGACTTAAGTACAAGAAGAGTGAATCTTCTAAGAGTTTGTGCTTTGAGCGGCTCCTGGGAGACCAGTATTGGATTCCGATGCACCAGTGCAGGTTTACTGTATCCCTTGGACCTTCACATTGACGATGAAACACAGAAATCTCATCGGAATTGAATATAAAAGACACAATGCCGAATTAAGCACAAGAAGAGTGAGTCTTCTAACAGTTTGTTCTTTGAGCGGCTCCTGGGAGACCAGTATTGGATTCCGATGGACCAGTGCCGGTTAACTGTATCCCTTGGACCTTCACATTGACGATGAATCACAGATATCGCATCGGAGTTGAATATAAAAGGCACAATGCCGACTTAAGTACTAGAAGAGGGAATCTTCTAAAAGTTTGTGCTTTGAGCGGCTCCTGGGAGACCAGTATTGGATTCCGATGCACCAGTGCAGGTTTACTGTATCCCTTGGACGTTCACATTGACGATGAAACAAAGAAATCGGATCGGAATTGAATATAAAAGGCACAATTCCGACATAAGTACAAGAAGAGTGAATCTTCTAAGAGTTTGTGCTTTGAGCAGCTCCTGGGGGACCAGTATTGGATTCCGATGCACCAGTGCAGGTTCACTGTATCCCTTGGACCTTCACATTGTCGATGAAACACAGAAATCGAATCGGAATTGAATATAAAAGGCACAATGCCGACTTAAGTACAAGAAGAGTGAATCTTCTGAGAGTATCTTCTAAGAGTTTGTGCTTTGAGCGGCTCCTGGGAGAGCAGTATTAGATTCCGATGCACCAGTGCAGGTTTACTGTACCCCTTGGACCTTCCCATTGACGATGAAACGCAGAAATCGCATCGGAATTGATTATAATAGGCACATTGCCGACTTAAGTACAAGAAGAGTGAATCTTCTAAGAGTTTGGACTTTAAGCGGCTCCTGGGAGGCCAGTATTGGATTCCGATGCACCAGTGCGGGTTTACTGTATCCCTTGGACCTTCACATTGACGATGAAACACAGAAATCTCATCGGAATTGAATATAAAAGACACAATGCCGAATTAAGTACCAGAAGAGTGAGTCTCCTAACAGTTTGTGCTTTGAGCGGCTCCTGGGAGTCCAGTATTGGATTCCGATGCACCAGTGCAGGTTAACTGTATACCTTGGACCTCCACATTGACAATGAAACACAGATATCGCATCGGAATTGAATATAAACGGCACAATGCCGACTTAAGTACTAGAAGAGTGAATCTTCTAAGAGTTTGTGCTCTGAGCGGCTCCTGGGAGACCAGTATTGGATTCCGATGCACCAGTGCAGGTTTACTGTATCCCTTGGACCTTCACATTGACGATGAAACACAGAAATCGCATCGGAATTGAATATAAAAGGCACAATGCCGACTTATGTAAAAGAAGAGTGAGTCTTCTAACAATTTGTGGTTTGAGCGCCTCCTGGGAGACCAGTATCAGATTTCGATGCACCAGTGCAGGTTTACTGTATCCCTTGGACCTTCACATTGACGATGAAACACAGAAATCGTATCGGAGTTGATTATAAAAGGTACAATGCCGACATAAGCACAAGAAGAGTGAATCTTCTAAGAGTTTGTGCTTTAAGCGGCTCCTGGGAGACCAGTATTAGATTCCGATGCACCAGTGCAGGTTACTGTATCCCTTGGACCTTCACATTGACGATGAAGCACAGAAATCGAATCGCAATTGAATATAAAAGGCACAATGCCGACTTAAGTACAAGAAGAGTGAATCTTCAAAGAGTTAGCGCTTTGAGCGGCTCCTGGGAGACCAGTATTGGATTCCGATGCACCAGTGCAGGTTTACTGTATCCCTTGGACTTTCACATTGACGATGAAACACAGAAATCGCATCGGAATTGAATATAAAAGGCACAATGCCGACTTAAGTACAAGAAGAGTGAATCTTCTAAGAGTTTGTGCTTTGAGCGGCTCCTGGGAGACCAGTATTGGATTCCGATGCACCAGTGCAGGTTTACTGTATCCCTTCACCTTCACATTGACGATGAAACACAGAAATCGCATCGGAATTGAATGCAAAAGGCACAATGCCGAATTAAGTACAAGAAGAGTGAGTCTTCTAACAGTTTGTTCTTTGAGCGGCTCCTGGGAGACCAGTATTGGATTCAGATGCACCAGTGCAGGTTTACTGTATCCCTTGGACCTTCACATTGACGATGAAGCACAGAAATCGAATCGCAATTGAATATAAAAGGCACAATGATGACTTAATTACAAGAAGAGTTAATCTTCTAAGAGTTTGCGCTTTGAGCGGCTCCTGGGAGACCAGTATTGGATTCCGATGCACCAGTGCAGGTTTACTGTATCCCTTGGACTTTCACATTGACGATGAAACACAGAAATCGCATCGGAATTGAATATAAAAGGCACAATGCCGACTTAAGTACAAGAAGAGTGAATCTTCTAAGAGTTTGTGCTTTGAGCGGCTCCTGGGAGACCAGTATTGGATTCCGATGCACCAGTGCAGGTTTACTGTATCCCTTGGACCTTCACATTGACGATGAAACACAGAAATCTCATCGGAATTGAATATAAAAGACACAATGCCGAATTAAGCACAAGAAGAGTGAGTCTTCTAACAGTTTGTTCTTTGAGCGGCTCCTGGGAGACCAGTATTGGATTCCGATGGACCAGTGCCGGTTAACTGTATCCCTTGGACCTTCACATTGACGATGAATCACAGATATCGCATCGGAGTTGAATATAAAAGGCACAATGCCGACTTAAGTACTAGAAGAGGGAATCTTCTAAAAGTTTGTGCTTTGAGCGGCTCCTGGGAGACCAGTATTGGATTCCGATGCACCAGTGCAGGTTTACTGTATCCCTTGGACGTTCACATTGACGATGAAACAAAGGAATCGGATCGGAATTGAATATAAAAGGCACAATTCCGACATAAGTACAAGAAGAGTGAATCTTCTAAGAGTTTGTGCTTTGAGCAGCTCCTGGGGGACCAGTATTGGATTCCGATGCACCAGTGCAGGTTCACTGTATCCCTTGGACCTTCACATTGTCGATGAAACACAGAAATCGAATCGGAATTGAATATAAAAGGCACAATGCCGACTTAAGTACAAGAAGAGTGAATCTTCTGAGAGTATCTTCTAAGAGTTTGTGCTTTGAGCGGCTCCTGGGAGAGCAGTATTAGATTCCGATGCACCAGTGCAGGTTTACTGTACCCCTTGGACCTTCCCATTGACGATGAAACGCAGAAATCGCATCGGAATTGATTATAAAAGGCACATTGCCGACTTAAGTACAAGAAGAGTGAATCTTCTAAGAGTTTGGACTTTAAGCGGCTCCTGGGAGACCAGTATTGGATTCCGATGCACCAGTGCAGGTTTACTGTATCCCTTGGACCTTTACATTGACGATAAAACACAGAAATCGCATCGGAATTGAATATAAAAGGCACAATACCGACTTAAGTACAAGAAGAGTGAATCTTCTAAGAGTTTGTGCTTTGAGCGGCTCCTGGGAGTCCAGTATTGGATTCCGATGCACCAGTGCAGGTTTACTGTATCCCTTCTACCTACACATTGACGATAAACACAGAAATCGCATCGGAAATGAATATGAAAGGCACAATGCCGACTTAAGAACAAGAAGAGTGAATCTTCTAAGAGTTTGCTATTTGAGCGGCTCCTGGGAGACCAGTATTGGATTCCGATGCACCAGTGCAGGTTTACTGTATCCCTTGGACATTCACATTGACGATGAAACACAGAAATCGCATCGAAATTGAATATAAAAGGCAGAATGCCGACTTAACTACAAGAAGAGTGAATCTTCAAAGAGTTTGTGCTTTGAGCGGCTCCTGGGAGACTAGTATTGGATTCCGATGCACCAGTGCAGGTTTACTGTATCCCTTGGACCTTCACATTGACGATGAAACACACAAATCGCATCGGAATTGAAAATAAAAGGCACAATGCCGACTTAAGTACAAGAAGAGTGAATCTTCTAAGAGTTGTTGGTTTGAGCGGCTCCTGCGACACCAGTTTTGGATTACGATGCACCAGTGCAGGTTTACTGTATCCCTTGGACCTTCACATTGACGATGAAATACAGATCTTGCATCGGAATTGAATATGAAAGGCACAATGCCGACTTAAGTACAAGAAGAGTGAATCTTCTAAGAGTTTGCGCTTTGAGCGGCTCCTGGGAGACCAGTATTGGATTCAGATGCACCAGTGCAGGTTTACTGTATCCCTTGGACCTTCACATTGACGATGAAACACAGAAATCGCATCGCAATTGAATATAAAAGGCACAATGCCGACTTAAGTTTAAGAAGAGTGAATCTTCTAAGAGTTTGTGCTTTGAGCGGCTCTTGGGATACCAGTATTGGATTACGATGCACCAGTGCAGGTTTACTGTATCCCTTGGACCTTCACATTGACGATGAAACACAGAAATCACATCGGAATTGAATATAAAAGGCACAATGCCGACTTAAGTACAAGAAGAGTGAATCTTCTAAGAGTTTGTGTTTGAGCGGCTCCTGGGAGACCAGTATTGGATTCCGATGCACCAGTGCAGGTTTACTGTATCCCTTGGACCTTCACATTGACGATGAAACACAGAAATCGCATCGCAATTGAATATAAAAGGCACAATGCCGACTTAAGTACAAGAAGAGTGAATCTTCTAAGGGTTTGTGCTTTGAGCGGCTCCGGGGAGACCGGTATAAGATTCCGATGCACCAGTGCAGGTTTACTGTATCCCTTGGACCTTCACATTGACGATGAAACACAGAAATGGCATCGGAATTGAACATAAAAGGCACAATGCCGACTTAAGTACAAGAAGAGTGAATCTTCTAAGAGTTTGTGGTTTGAGCGGCTCCTGGGAGACCAGTATTGGACCCGATGCACCAGTGCAGGTTTACTGTATCCCTTGGACCTTCACATTGAAGACGAAACACAGAAATCGCATCGAAATTGAATATAAAAGGCACAATGCCGACTTAAGTACAAGAAGAGTGAATCTTCTAAGAGTTTGTGCTTTGAGCGGCTCCTGGGAGACCAGTATTGGATTCCGATGCACCAGTGCAGGTTTACTGTATCCCTTCACCTTCACATTGACGATGAAACACAGAAATCGCATCGGAATTGAATGCAAAACGCACAATGCCGAATTAAGTACAAGAAGAGTGAGTCTTCTAACAGTTTGTTCTTTGAGCGGCTCCTGGGAGACCAGTATTGGATTCAGATGCACCAGTGCAGGTTTACTGTATCCCTTGGACCTTCACATTGACGATGAAGCACAGAAATCGAATCGCAATTGAATATAAAAGGCACAATGATGACTTAATTACAAGAAGAGTTAATCTTCTAAGAGTTTGCGCTTTGAGCGGCTCCTGGGAGACCAGTATTGGATTCCGATGCACCAGTGCAGGATTACTGTATCCCTTGGACTTTCACATTGACGATGAAACACAGAAATCGCATCGGAATTGAATATAAAAGGCACAATGCCGACTTAAGTACAAGAAGAGTGAATCTTCTAAGAGTTTGTGCTTTGAGCGGCTCCTGGGAGACCAGTATTGGATTCCGATGCACCAGTGCAGGTTTACTGTATCCCTTGGACCTTCACATTGACGATGAAACACAGAAATCTCATCGGAATTGAATATAAAAGACACAATGCCGAATTAAGCACAAGAAGAGTGAGTCTTCTAACAGTTTGTTCTTTGAGCGGCTCCTGGGAGACCAGTATTGGATTCCGATGGACCAGTGCCGGTTAACTGTATCCCTTGGACCTTCACATTGACGATGAATCACAGATATCGCATCGGAGTTGAATATAAAAGGCACAATGCCGACTTAAGTACTAGAAGAGGGAATCTTCTAAAAGTTTGTGCTTTGAGCGGCTCCTGGGAGACCAGTATTGGATTCCGATGCACCAGTGCAGGTTTACTGTATCCCTTGGACGTTCACATTGACGATGAAACAAAGAAATCGGATCGGAATTGAATATAAAAGGCACAATTCCGACATAAGTACAAGAAGAGTGAATCTTCTAAGAGTTTGTGCTTTGAGCAGCTCCTGGGGGACCAGTATTGGATTCCGATGCACCAGTGCAGGTTCACTGTATCCCTTGGACCTTCACATTGTCGATGAAACACAGAAATCGAATCGGAATTGAATATAAAAGGCACAATGCCGACTTAAGTACAAGAAGAGTGAATCTTCTGAGAGTATCTTCTAAGAGTTTGTGCTTTGAGCGGCTCCTGGGAGAGCAGTATTAGATTCCGATGCACCAGTGCAGGTTTACTGTACCCCTTGGACCTTCCCATTGACGATGAAACGCAGAAATCGCATCGGAATTGATTATAATAGGCACATTGCCGACTTAAGTACAAGAAGAGTGAATCTTCTAAGAGTTTGGACTTTAAGCGGCTCCTGGGAGGCCAGTATTGGATTCCGATGCACCAGTGCGGGTTTACTGTATCCCTTGGACCTTCACATTGACGATGAAACACAGAAATCTCATCGGAATTGAATATAAAAGACACAATGCCGAATTAAGTACCAGAAGAGTGAGTCTCCTAACAGTTTGTGCTTTGAGCGGCTCCTGGGAGTCCAGTATTGGATTCCGATGCACCAGTGCAGGTTAACTGTATACCTTGGACCTCCACATTGACAATGAAACACAGATATCGCATCGGAATTGAATATAAACGGCACAATGCCGACTTAAGTACTAGAAGAGTGAATCTTCTAAGAGTTTGTGTTCTGAGCGGCTCCTGGGAGACCAGTATTGGATTCCGATGCACCAGTGCAGGTTTACTGTATCCCTTGGACCTTTACATTGACGATAAAACACAGAAATCGCATCGGAATTGAATATAAAAGGCACAATACCGACTTAAGTACAAGAAGAGTGAATCTTCTAAGAGTTTGTGCTTTGAGCGGCTCCTGGGAGTCCAGTATTGGATTCCGATGCACCAGTGCAGGTTTACTGTATCCCTTCTACCTACACATTGACGATAAACACAGAAATCGCATCGGAAATGAATATGAAAGGCACAATGCCGACTTAAGAACAAGAAGAGTGAATCTTCTAAGAGTTTGCTATTTGAGCGGCTCCTGGGAGACCAGTATTGGATTCCGATGCACCAGTGCAGGTTTACTGTATCCCTTGGACATTCACATTGACGATGAAACACAGAAATCGCATCGAAATTGAATATAAAAGGCAGAATGCCGACTTAACTACAAGAAGAGTGAATCTTCAAAGAGTTTGTGCTTTGAGCGGCTCCTGGGAGACTAGTATTGGATTCCGATGCACCAGTGCAGGTTTACTGTATCCCTTGGACCTTCACATTGACGATGAAACACACAAATCGCATCGGAATTGAAAATAAAAGGCACAATGCCGACTTAAGTACAAGAAGAGTGAATCTTCTAAGAGTTGTTGGTTTGAGCGGCTCCTGCGACACCAGTTTTGGATTACGATGCACCAGTGCAGGTTTACTGTATCCCTTGGACCTTCACATTGACGATGAAATACAGATCTTGCATCGGAATTGAATATGAAAGGCACAATGCCGACTTAAGTACAAGAAGAGTGAATCTTCTAAGAGTTTGCGCTTTGAGCGGCTCCTGGGAGACCAGTATTGGATTCAGATGCACCAGTGCAGGTTTACTGTATCCCTTGGACCTTCACATTGACGATGAAACACAGAAATCGCATCGCAATTGAATATAAAAGGCACAATGCCGACTTAAGTTTAAGAAGAGTGAATCTTCTAAGAGTTTGTGCTTTGAGCGGCTCTTGGGATACCAGTATTGGATTACGATGCACCAGTGCAGGTTTACTGTATCCCTTGGACCTTCACATTGACGATGAAACACAGAAATCACATCGGAATTGAATATAAAAGGCACAATGCCGACTTAAGTACAAGAAGAGTGAATCTTCTAAGAGTTTGTGTTTGAGCGGCTCCTGGGAGACCAGTATTGGATTCCGATGCACCAGTGCAGGTTTACTGTATCCCTTGGACCTTCACATTGACGATGAAACACAGAAATCGCATCGCAATTGAATATAAAAGGCACAATGCCGACTTAAGTACAAGAAGAGTGAATGTTCTAAGGGTTTGTGCTTTGAGCGGCTCCGGGGAGACCGGTATAAGATTCCGATGCACCAGTGCAGGTTTACTGTATCCCTTGGACCTTCACATTGACGATGAAACACAGAAATGGCATCGGAATTGAACATAAAAGGCACAATGCCGACTTAAGTACAAGAAGAGTGAATCTTCTAAGAGTTTGTGGTTTGAGCGGCTCCTGGGAGACCAGTATTGGACCCGATGCACCAGTGCAGGTTTACTGTATCCCTTGGACCTTCACATTGAAGACGAAACACAGAAATCGCATCGAAATTGAATATAAAAGGCACAATGCCGACTTAAGTACAAGAAGAGTGAATCTTCTAAGAGTTTGTGGTTTGAGCGGCTCCTGGGAGACCAGTATTGGATTCCGATGCACCAGTGCAGGTTTACTGTATCCCTTGGACCTTCACATTGACGATGAAACACAGAAATCGCATCTGAATTGAATATAAAATGCACAATGCCGACTTAAGTACAAGAAGAGTGAATCTTCTAAGAGTTTGTGCTTTGAGCGGCTCCTGGGGGACCAGTATTGGATTCCGATGCACCAGTGCAGGTTTACTGTATCCCTCGGACCTTCACATTGACGATGAAACACAGAAATCGCATCGTGTTTGAATATAAAAGGCACAATGCCGACTTAAGTACAAGAAGAGCGAATCTTCTAAGAGTTTGTGGTTTGAGCGGGTCCTTGGAGACCTGTATTGAATTACGATGCACCTGTGCAGATTTACTGTATCCCTTGGAACTTCTCATTGACGATGAAACACAGAAATCGCATCGGAATTGAATATAAAAGGCACAAAGCCGACTTAAGTACAAGAAGAGTGAATCTTCTAAGAGTTTGTGCTTTGAGCGGCTCCTGGGAGACCAGTATTAGATTCCGATGCACCAGTGCAGGTTACCTGTATCCCTTGGACCTTCACATTGACGATGAAACACAGAAATCGCATCGGAATTGAATATAAAAGGCACAATGCCGAGTTAAGTTGAAGAAGAGTGAATCTTCTAAGAGTTTCTGCTTTCAGCGGCTCCTGGGAGAGCAGTATTGGATTCCGATGCACCAGTGCAGGTTTACTGTATCCCTTGGACCTTCACATTGACGATGAAACACAGATATCGCATCGGAATTGAATATAAAAGGCTCAATGCCGACTTAAGTACAAGAAGAGTGAATCTTCTAGGTGTTTGTGGTTTGTGCGGCTCCTGGGAGACCAGTATTGGATTCCGATGCACCAGTGCAGGTTTACTGTATCCCTTGGACCTTCACAATGACGATGAAACACAGAAATCGCATCGGAATTGAATATAAAAGGCACAATGCCGACTTAAGTACAAGAAGAGTGAATCTTCTAAGAGTTTGCGCTTTGAGCGGCTCCTGGGAGACCAGTATTGGATTCCGATGCACCAGTGCAGGTTTACTGTATCCCTTGGACCTTCACATTGACGATGAAACACAGAAATCGCATCGGAATTGAATATAAAATGCACAATGCCGACTTAAGTACAAGAAGAGTGAATCTTCTAAGATTTTGCGCTTTGATCGGCTCCTGGGAGACCAGTATTGGATTCCGATGCACCAGTGCAGGTTTACTGTATCCCTTGGACCTTCACATTGACGATGAAACACAGAAATCGCATCGCAATTGAATATAAAAGGCACAATGCCGACTTAAGTACAAGAAGAGTGAATCTTCTAAGAGTTTGTGCTTTGAGCGGCTCTTGGGATACCAGTATTGGATTACGATGCACCAGTGCAGGTTTACTGTATCCCTTGGACCTTCACATTGACGATGAAACACAGAAATCGCATCGGAATTGAATATAAAAGGCACAATGCCGACTTAAGTACAAGAAGAGTGAATCTTCTAGGAGTTTGTGCTTTGAGCGGCTCCTGGGGGACCAGTATTGGATTCCGATGCACCAGTGCAGGTTTACTGTATCCCTTGGACCTTCCCATTCACGATGAAACACAGAAATCGCATAGGAATTGAATATAAAAGGCACAATGCCGACTTAAGTACAAGAAGAGTGAGTCTTCTAACAGTTTGTGCTTTGAGCGGCTCCTGGGAGACCAGTATTGCATTCCGATGCACCAGTGCAGGTTAACTGTATCCCTTGGACCTTCACATTGACGATGAAACACAGATATCGCATCGGAATTGAATATAAAAGACACAATGCCGACTTAAGTACAAGAAGAGTGAATCTTCTAAGAGTTTGTGGTTAGAGCGCCTCCTGGGAACCAGTATTGATTCCGATGCACCAGTGCAGGTTTACTGTATCCCATGGACCTTCACATTCGCGATGAAACACAGATATCGCATCGGAATTGAATATAAAAGGCACAAAGCCGACTTAACTACAAGAAGAGTGAATCTTCTAAGAGTTTGTGCTTTGAGCGGCTCCTGGGAGACCAGTATTAGATTCCGATGCACCAGTGCAGGTTAACTCTATCCCTTGGACCTTCACATTGACGATGAAACACAGCAATCGCATCGGAATTGAATATAAAAGGAACAATGCCGACTTAAATACAAGAAGAGTGAATCTTCCAAGAGTTTGTGGTTTGAGCGGCTCCTGGGAGACCAGTATTGGATTCCGATGCACCAGTGCAGGTTTACTGTATCCCTTGGACCTTCACATTGACGATGAAACACAGAAATCGCATTGGAATTGAATATAAAAGGCTCAATGCCGACTTAAGTACAAGAAGAGTGAATCTTCTAAGAGTTTGTGGTTTGTGCGGCTCCTGGGAGACCAGTATTGGATTCCGATGCACCAGTGCAGGTTTACTGTATCCCTTGGACCTTCACAATGACGATGAAACACAGAAACCGCATCGGAATTGAATATAAAAGGCACAATGCCGACTTAAGTACAAGAAGAGTGAATCTTCTAAGAGTTTGCGCTTTGAGCGGCTCCTGGGAGACCAGTATTGGATTCCGATGCACCAGTGCAGGTTTACTGTATCCCTTGGACCTTCACATTGACGATGAAACACAGAAATCGCATCGGAATTGAATATAAAATGCACAATGCCGACCTAAGTACAAGAAGAGTGAATCTTCTAAGAGTTTGCGCTTTGATCGGCTCCTGGGAGACCAGTATTGGATTCCGATGCACTAGTGCAGGTTTACTGTATCCCTTGGACCATCACATTGACGATGAAACACAGAAATCGCATCGCCATTGAATATAAAAGGCACAATGCCGACTTAAGTACAAGAAGAGTGAATCTTCTAAGAGTTTGTGCTTTGAGCGGCTCTTGGGATACCAGTATTGGATTACGATGCACCAGTGCAGGTTTACTGTATCCCTTGGACCTTCACATTGGCGATGAAACACAGATATCGCATCGGAATTGAATATAAAAGGCACAATTCCGACTTAACTACAAGAAGAGTGAATCTTCTAAGAGTGTACTTTGAGTGGCTCCTGGGAGACCAGTATTGGATTCCGATGCACGAGTGCAGGTTTACTGTATCCCTTGGACCTTCACATTGACGATGAAACACAGAAATCGCATTGGAATTGAACATAAAAGGCTCAATGCCGACTTAAGTACAAGAAGAGTGAATCTTCTAAGAGTTTGTGGTTTGTGCGGCTCCTGGGAGACCAGTATTGGATTCCGATGCACCAGTGCAGGTTTAATGTATCCCTTGGACCTTCACAATGACGATGAAACACAGAAATCGCATCGGAATTGAATATAAAAGGCACAATGCCGACTTAAGTACAAGAAGATTGAATCTTCTAAGAGTTTGCGCTTTGAGCGGCTCCTGGGAGACCAGTATTGGTTTCCGATGCACCAGTGCAGGTTTACTGTATCCCTTGGACCTTCACATTGACGATGAAACACAGAAATCGCATCGGAATTGATATAAAATGCACAATGCCGACTTAAGTACAAGAAGAGTGAATCTTCTAAGAGTTTGCGCTTTGATCGGCTCCTGGGAGACCAGTATTGGATTCCGATGCACCAGTGCAGGTTTACTGTATCCCTTCGACCTTCACATTGACGATGAAACACAGAAATCGCATCGCAATTGAATATAAAAGGCACAATGCCGACTTTAGTACAAGAAGAGTGAATCTTCTAAGAGTTTGTGCTTTGAGCGGCTCTTGGGATACCAGTATTGGATTACGATGCACCGGGTCAGGTTTACTGTATCCCTTGGACCTTCACATTGACGATGAAACACAGAAATCGCATCGGAATTGAATATAAAAGGCACAATGCCGACTTAAGTACAAGAAGAGGGAATCTTCTAAGAGTTTGTGCTTTGAGCGGCTCCTGGGGGACCAGTATTGGATTCCGATGCATCAGCGCAGGTTTACTGTATCCCTTGGACCTTCCCATTCACGATGAAACACAGAAATCGCATAGGAATTGAATATAAAAGGCACAATGCCGACTTAAGTACAAGAAGAGTGAGTCTTCTAACATTTTGTGCTTTGAGCGCCTCCTGGGAGACCAGTATTGGATTCCGATGCACCAGTGCAGGTTAACTGTATCCCTTGGACCTTCACATTGACGATGAAACACAGATATCGCATCGGAATTGAATATAAAAGACACAATGCCGACTTAAGTACAAGAAGAGTGAGTCTTCTAACATTTTGTGCTTTGAGCGGCTCCTGGGAGACCAGTATTGGATTCCGATGCACCAGTGCAGGTTTACTGTATCCCTTGGACCTTCACAATGACGATGAAACACAGAAATCGCATCGGAATTGAATATAAAAGGCACAATGCCGACTTAAGTACAAGAAGAGTGAATCTTCTAAGAGTTTGCGCTTTGAGCGGCTCCTGGGAGACCAGTATTGGATTCCGATGCACCAGTGCTGGTTTACTGTATCCCTTGGACCTTCACATTGACGATGAAACACAGAAATCGCATCGGAATTGAATATAAAATGCACAATGCCGACCTAAGTACAAGAAGAGTGAATCTTCTAAGAGTTTGCGCTTTGATCGGCTCCTGGGAGACCAGTAATGGATTCCGATGCACTAGTGCAGGTTTACTGTATCCCTTGGACCATCACATTGACGATGAAACACAGAAATCGCATCGCCATTGAATATAAAAGGCACAATGCCGACTTAAGTACAAGAAGAGTGAATCTTCTAAGAGTTTGTTTTTTTGAGCGGCTCTTGGGATACCAGTATTGGATTACGATGCACCAGTGCAGGTTTACTGTATCCCTTGGACCTTCACAATGACGATGAAACACAGAAATCGCATCGGAATTGAATATAAAAGGCACAATGCCGACTTAAGTACAAGAAGAGTGAATCTTCTAAGAGTTTGCGCTTTGAGCGGCTCCTGGGAGACCAGTATTGGATTCCGATGCACCAGTGCAGGTTTACTGTATCCCTTGGACCTTCACATTGACGATGAAACACAGAAATCGCATCGGAATTGAATATAAAAGGCACAATGCCGACTTAAGTACAAGAAGAGTGAATCTTCTAAGAGTTTGCGCTTTGAGCGGCTCCTGGGAGACCAGTATTGGATTCCGATGCACCAGTGCAGGTTTACTGTATCCCTTGGACCTTCACATTGACGATGAAACACAGAAATCGCATCGGAATTGAATATAAAATGCACAATGCCGACCTAAGTACAAGAAGAGTGAATCTTCTAAGAGTTTGCCCTTTGATCGGCTCCTGGGAGACCAGTATTGGATTCCGATGCACTAGTGCAGGTTTACTGTATCCCTTGGACCATCACATTGACGATGAAACACAGAAATCGCATCGCCATTGAATATAAAAGGCACAATGCCGACTTAAGTACAAGAAGAGTGAATCTTCTAAGAGTTTGTGCTTTGAGCGGCTCTTGGGATACCAGTATTGGATTACGAAGCACCAGTGCAGGTTTACTGTATCCCTTGGACCTTCACATTGACGATGAAACACAGATATCGCATCGGAATTGAATATAAAAGGCACAATTCCGAATTAACTACAAGAAGAGTGAATCTTCTAAGAGTGTACTTTGAGCGGCTCCTGGGAGACCAGTATTGGATTCCGATGCACCAGTGCAGGTTTACTGTATCCCTTGGACCTTCACATTGACGATGAAACACAGAAATCGCATTGGAATTGAACATAAAAGGCTCAATGCCGACTTAAGTACAAGAAGAGTGAATCTTCTAAGAGTTTGTGGTTTGATCGGCTCCTGGGAGACCAGTATTGGATTCCGATGCACCAGTGCAGGTTTACTGTATCCCTTGGACCTTCACATTGACGATGAAACACAGAAATCGCATCGCAATTGAATATGAAAGGCACAATGCCGACTTAAGTACAAGAAGAGTGAATCTTCTAAGAGTTTGTGCTTCGAGCGGCTCTTGGGATACCAGTATTGGATTACGATGCACCGGTGCAGGTTTACTGTATCCCTTGGACCTTCACATTGACGATGAAACACAGAAATCGCATCGGAATTGAATATAAAAGGCACAATGCCGACTTAAGTACAAGAAGAGTGAATCTTCTAAGAGTTTGTGCTTTGAGCGGCTCCTGGGGGACCAGTATTGGATTCCGATGCATCAGCGCAGGTTTACTGTATCCCTTGGACCTTCCCATTCACGATGAAACACAGAAATCGCATAGGAATTGAATGTAAAAGGCACAATGCCGACTTAAGTACAAGAAGAGTGAGTCTTCTAACATTTTGTGCTTTGAGCGGCTCCTGGGAGACCAGTATTGGATTCCGATGCACCAGTACAGGTTAACTGTATCCCTTGGACCTTCACATTGACGATGAAACACAGATATCGCATCGGAATTGAATATAAAAGACACAATGCCGACTTAAGTACAAGAAGAGTGAATCTTCTAAGAGTTTGTGGTTTGAGAGGCTCCTGGGAACCAGTATTGATTCCGATGCACCAGTGCAGGTTTACTGTATCCCATGGACCTTCACATTTGCGATGAAACACAGATATCGCATCGGAATTGAATATAAATGAAACAAAGCCGACTTAACTACAAGAAGAGTGAATCTTCTAAGAGTTTGTGCTTTGAGCGGCTCCTGGGAGACCAGTATTAGATTTCGATGCACCAGTGCAGGTTTACTCTATCACTTGGACCTTCACATTGACGATGAAACACAGAAATCGCATCGGAATTGAATATAAAAGGCACAATGCCGACTTAAGTACAAGAAGAGTGAGTCTTCTAAGAGTTTGTGGTTTGAGCGGCTCCTGGTAGACCAGTAATAGATTCCGATGCACCAGTGCAGGTTTACTGTATCCCTTGGACCTTCACATTGACGATGAAACACAGAAATCGCATCGCAATTGAATATAAAAGGCACAATGCCGACTTAAGTACAAGAAGAGTGAATCTTCTAAGAGTTTGTGCTTTGAGCGGCTCTTGGGATACCAGTATTGGATTACGATGCACCAGTGCAGGTTTACTGTATCCCTTGGACCTTCACATTGACGATGAAACACAGAAATCGCATCGGAATTGAATATAAAAGGCACAATGCCGACTTAAGTACAAGAAGAGTGAATCTTCTAGGAGTTTGTGCTTTGAGCGGCTCCTGGGGGACCAGTATTGGATTCCGATGCACCAGTGCAGGTTTACTGTATCCCTTGGACCTTCCCATTCACGATGAAACACAGAAATCGCATAGGAATTGAATATAAAAGGCACAATGCCGACTTAAGTACAAGAAGAGTGAGTCTTCTAACAGTTTGTGCTTTGAGCGGCTCCTGGGAGACCAGTATTGCATTCCGATGCACCAGTGCAGGTTAACTGTATCCCTTGGACCTTCACATTGACGATGAAACACAGATATCGCATCGGAATTGAATATAAAAGACACAATGCCGACTTAAGTACAAGAAGAGTGAATCTTCTAAGAGTTTGTGGTTAGAGCGCCTCCTGGGAACCAGTATTGATTCCGATGCACCAGTGCAGGTTTACTGTATCCCATGGACCTTCACATTCGCGATGAGACACAGATATCGCATCGGAATTGAATATAAAAGGCACAAAGCCGACTTAACTACAAGAAGAGTGAATCTTCTAAGAGTTTGTGCTTTGAGCGGCTCCTGGGAGACCAGTATTAGATTCCGATGCACCAGTGCAGGTTTACTCTATCCCTTGGACCTTCACATTGACGATGAAACACAGCAATCGCATCGGAATTGAATATAAAAGGAACAATGCCGACTTAAGTACAAGAAGAGTGAATCTTCTAAGAGTTTGAGGTTTGTGCGGCTCCTGGGAGACCAGTATTGGATTCCGATGCACCAGTGCAGGTTTACTGTATCCCTTGGACCTTCACAATGACGATGAAACACAGAAATCGCATCGGAATTGAATATAAAAGGCACAATGCCGACTTAAGTACAAGAAGAGTGAATCTTCTAAGAGTTTGCGCTTTGAGCGGCTCCTGGGAGACCAGTATTGGATTCCGATGCACCAGTGCAGGTTTACTGTATCCCTTGGACCTTCACATTGACGATGAAACACAGAAATTGCATCGGAATTGAATATAAAATGCACAATGCCGACCTAAGTACAAGAAGAGTGAATCTTCTAAGAGTTTGCGCTTTGATCGGCTCCTGGGAGACCAGTATTGGATTCCGATGCACTAGTGCAGGTTTACTGTATCCCTTGGACCATCACATTGACGATGAAACACAGAAATCGCATCGCCATTGAATATAAAAGGCACAATGCCGACTTAAGTACAAGAAGAGTGAATCTTCTAAGAGTTTGTGCTTTGAGCGGCTCTTGGGATACCAGTATTGGATTACGATGCACCAGTGCAGGTTTACTGTATCCCTTGGACCTTCACATTGGCGATGAAACACAGATATCGCATCGGAATTGAATATAAAAGGCACAATTCCGACTGAACTACAAGAAGAGTGAATCTTCTAAGAGTGTACTTTGAGTGGCTCCTGGGAGACCAGTATTGGATTCCGATGCACCAGTGCAGGTTTACTGTATCCCTTGGACCTTCACATTAACGATGAAACACAGAAATCGCATTGGAATTGAACATAAAAGGCTCAATGCCGACTTAAGTACAAGAAGAGTGAATCTTCTAAGAGTTTGTGGTTTGTGCGGCTCCTGGGAGACCAGTATTGGATTCCGATGCACCAGTGCAGGTTTAATGTATCCCTTGGACCTTCACAATGACGATGAAACACAGAAATCGCATCGGAATTGAATATAAAAGGCACAATGCCGACTTAAGTACAAGAAGATTGAATCTTCTAAGAGTTTGCGCTTTGAGCGGCTCCTGGGAGACCAGTATTTGTTTCCGATGCACCAGTGCAGGTTTACTGTATCCCTTGGACCTTCACATTGACGATGAAACACAGAAATCGCATAGGAATTGAATATAAAAGGCACAATGCCGACTTAAGTACAAGAAGAGTGAGTCTTCTAACATTTTGTGCTTTGAGCGGCTCCTGGGAGACCAGTATTGGATTCCGATGCACCAGTGCAGGTTAACTGTATCCCTTGGACCTTCACATTGACGATGAAACACAGATATCGCATCGGAATTGAATATAAAAGACACAATGCCGACTTAAGTACAAGAAGAGTGAGTCTTCTAACATTTTGTGCTTTGAGCGGCTCCTGGGAGACCAGTATTGGATTCCGATGCACCAGTGCAGGTTTACTGTATCCCTTTGACCTTCACAATGACGATGAAACACAGAAATCGCATCGGAATTGAATATAAAAGGCACAATGCCGACTTAAGTACAAGAAGAGTGAATCTTCTAAGAGTTTGCGCTTTGAGCGGCTCCTGGGAGACCAGTATTGGATTCCGATGCACCAGTGCAGGTTTACTGTATCCCTTGGACCTTCACATTGACGATGAAACACAGAAATCGCATCGGAATTGAATATAAAATGCACAATGCCGACCTAAGTACAAGAAGAGTGAATCTTCTAAGAGTTTGCGCTTTGATCGGCTCCTGGGAGACCAGTAATGGATTCCGATGCACTAGTGCAGGTTTACTGTATCCCTTGGACCATCACATTGACGATGAAACACAGAAATCGCATCGCCATTGAATATAAAAGGCACAATGCCGACTTAAGTACAAGAAGAGTGAATCTTCTAAGAGTTTGTGCTTTGAGCGGCTCTTGGGATACCAGTATTGGATTACGATGCACCAGTGCAGGTTTACTGTATCCCTTGGACCTTCACAATGACGATGAAACACAGAAATCGCATCGGAATTGAATATAAAAGGCACAATGCCGACTTAAGTACAAGAAGAGTGAATCTTCTAAGAGTTTGCGCTTTGAGCGGCTCCTGGGAGACCAGTATTGGATTCCGATGCACCAGTGCAGGTTTACTGTATCCCTTGGACCTTCACATTGACGATGAAACACAGAAATCGCATCGGAATTGAATATAAAAGGCACAATGCCGACTTAAGTACAAGAAGAGTGAATCTTCTAAGAGTTTGCGCTTTGAGCGGCTCCTGGGAGACCAGTATTGGATTCCGATGCACCAGTGCAGGTTTACTGTATCCCTTGGACCTTCACATTGACGATGAAACACAGAAATCGCATCGGAATTGAATATAAAATGCACAATGCCGACCTAAGTACAAGAAGAGTGAATCTTCTAAGAGTTTGCCCTTTGATCGGCTCCTGGGAGACCAGTATTGGATTCCGATGCACTAGTGCAGGTTTACTGTATCCCTTGGACCATCACATTGACGATGAAACACAGAAATCGCATCGCCATTGAATATAAAAGGCACAATGCCGACTTAAGTACAAGAAGAGTGAATCTTCTAAGAGTTTGTGCTTTGAGCGGCTCTTGGGATACCAGTATTGGATTACGATGCACCAGTGCAGGTTTACTGTATCCCTTGGACCTTCACATTGACGATGAAACACAGATATCGCATCGGAATTGAATATAAAAGGCACAATTCCGACTTAACTACAAGAAGAGTGAATCTTCTAAGAGTGTACTTTGAGCGGCTCCTGGGAGACCAGTATTGGATTCCGATGCACCAGTGCAGGTTTACTGTATCCCTTGGACCTTCACATTGACGATGAAACACAGAAATCGCATTGGAATTGAACATAAAAGGCTCAATGCCGACTTAAGTACAAGAAGAGTGAATCTTCTAAGAGTTTGTGGTTTGTGCGGCTCCTGGGAGACCAGTATTGGATTCCGATGCACCAGTGCAGGTTTAATGTATCCCTTGGACCTTCACAATGACGATGAAACACAGAAATCGCATCGGAATTGAATATAAAAGGCACAATGCCGACTTAAGTACAAGAAGATTGAATCTTCTAAGAGTTTGCGCTTTGAGCGGCTCCTGGGAGACCAGTATTGGTTTCCGATGCACCAGTGCAGGTTTACTGTATCCCTTGGACCTTCACATTGACGATGAAACACAGAAATCGCATCGGAATTGATATAAAATGCACAATGCCGACTTAAGTACAAGAAGAGTGAATCTTCTAAGAGTTTGCGCTTTGATCGGCTCCTGGGAGACCAGTATTGGATTCCGATGCACCAGTGCAGGTTTACTGTATCCCTTGGACCTTCACATTGACGATGAAACACAGAAATCGCATCGCAATTGAATATGAAAGGCACAATGCCGACTTAAGTACAAGAAGAGTGAATCTTCTAAGAGTTTGTGCTTTGAGCGGCTCTTGGGATACCAGTATTGGATTACGATGCACCGGTGCAGGTTTACTGTATCCCTTGGACCTTCACATTGACGATGAAACACAGAAATCGCATCGGAATTGAATATAAAAGGCACAATGCCGACTTAAGTACAAGAAGAGTGAATCTTCTAAGAGTTTGTGCTTTGAGCGGCTCCTGGGGGACCAGTATTGGATTCCGATGCATCAGCGCAGGTTTACTGTATCCCTTGGACCTTCCCATTCACGATGAAACACAGAAATCGCATAGGAATTGAATATAAAAGGCACAATGCCGACTTAAGTACAAGAAGAGTGAGTCTTCTAACATTTTGTGCTTTGAGCGGCTCCTGGGAGACCAGTATTGGATTCCGATGCACCAGTACAGGTTAACTGTATCCCTTGGACCTTCACATTGACGATGAAACACAGATATCGCATCGGAATTGAATATAAAAGACACAATGCCGACTTAAGTACAAGAAGAGTGAATCTTCTAAGAGTTTGTGGTTTGAGAGGCTCCTGGGAACCAGTATTGATTCCGATGCACCAGTGCAGGTTTACTGTATCCCATGGACCTTCACATTTGCGATGAAACACAGATATCGCATCGGAATTGAATATAAATGGCACAAAGCCGACTTAACTACAAGAAGAGTGAATCTTCTAAGAGTTTGTGCTTTGAGCGGCTCCTGGGAGACCAGTATTAGATTTCGATGCACCAGTGCAGGTTTACTCTATCACTTGGACCTTCACATTGACGATGAAACACAGAAATCGCATCGGAATTGAATATAAAAGGCACAATGCAGACTTAAGTACAAGAAGAGTGAGTCTTCTAAGAGTTTGTGGTTTGAGCGGCTCCTGGTAGACCAGTAATAGATTCCGATGCACCAGTGCAGGTTTACTGTATCCCTTGGACCTTCACATTGACGATGAAACACAGAAATCGCATCGCAATTGAATATAAAAGGCACAATGCCGACTTAAGTACAAGAAGAGTGAATCTTCTAAGAGTTTGTGCTTTGAGCGGCTCTTGGGATACCAGTATTGGATTACGATGCACCAGTGCAGGTTTACTGTATCCCTTGGACCTTCACATTGACGATGAAACACAGAAATCGCATCGGAATTGAATATAAAAGGCACAATGCCGACTTAAGTACAAGAAGAGTGAATCTTCTAGGAGTTTGTGCTTTGAGCGGCTCCTGGGGGACCAGTATTGGATTCCGATGCACCAGTGCAGGTTTACTGTATCCCTTGGACCTTCCCATTCACGATGAAACACAGAAATCGCATAGGAATTGAATATAAAAGGCACAATGCCGACTTAAGTACAAGAAGAGTGAGTCTTCTAACAGTTTGTGCTTTGAGCGGCTCCTGGGAGACCAGTATTGCATTCCGATGCACCAGTGCAGGTTAACTGTATCCCTTGGACCTTCACATTGACGATGAAACACAGATATCGCATCGGAATTGAATATAAAAGACACAATGCCGACTTAAGTACAAGAAGAGTGAATCTTCTAAGAGTTTGTGGTTAGAGCGCCTCCTGGGAACCAGTATTGATTCCGATGCACCAGTGCAGGTTTACTGTATCCCATGGACCTTCACATTCGCGATGAAAGACAGATATCGCATCGGAATTGAATATAAAAGGCACAAAGCCGACTTAACTACAAGAAGAGTGAATCTTCTAAGAGTTTGTGCTTTGAGCGGCTCCTGGGAGACCAGTATTAGATTCCGATGCACCAGTGCAGGTTTACTCTATCCCTTGGACCTTCACATTGACGATGAAACACAGCAATCGCATCGGAATTGAATATAAAAGGAACAATGCCGACTTAAGTACAAGAAGAGTGAATCTTCTAAGAGTTTGTGGTTTGTGCGGCTCCTGGGAGACCAGTATTGGATTCCGATGCACCAGTGCAGGTTTACTGTATCCCTTGGACCTTCACAATGACGATGAAACACAGAAATCGCATCGGAATTGAATATAAAAGGCACAATGCCGACTTAAGTACAAGAAGAGTGAATCTTCTAAGAGTTTGCGCTTTGAGCGGCTCCTGGGAGACCAGTATTGGATTCCGATGCACCAGTGCAGGTTTACTGTATCCCTTGGACCTTCACATTGACGATGAAACACAGAAATTGCATCGGAATTGAATATAAAATGCACAATGCCGACCTAAGTACAAGAAGAGTGAATCTTCTAAGAGTTTGCGCTTTGATCGGCTCCTGGGAGACCAGTATTGGATTCCGATGCACTAGTGCAGGTTTACTGTATCCCTTGGACCATCACATTGACGATGAAACACAGAAATCGCATCGCCATTGAATATAAAAGGCACAATGCCGACTTAAGTACAAGAAGAGTGAATCTTCTAAGAGTTTGTGCTTTGAGCGGCTCTTGGGATACCAGTATTGGATTACGATGCACCAGTGCAGGTTTACTGTATCCCTTCGACCTTCACATTGGCGATGAAACACAGATATCGCATCGGAATTGAATATAAAAGGCACAATTCCGACTTAACTACAAGAAGAGTGAATCTTCTAAGAGTGTACTTTGAGTGGCTCCTGGGAGACCAGTATTGGATTCCGATGCACCAGTGCAGGTTTACTGTATCCCTTGGACCTTCACATTAACGATGAAACACAGAAATCGCATTGGAATTGAACATAAAAGGCTCAATGCCGACTTAAGTACAAGAAGAGTGAATCTTCTAAGAGTTTGTGGTTTGTGCGGCTCCTGGGAGACCAGTATTGGATTCCGATGCACCAGTGCAGGTTTAATGTATCCCTTGGACCTTCACAATGACGATGAAACACAGAAATCGCATCGGAATTGAATATAAAAGGCACAATGCCGACTTAAGTACAAGAAGATTGAATCTTCTAAGAGTTTGCGCTTTGAGCGGCTCCTGGGAGACCAGTATTGGTTTCCGATGCACCAGTGCAGGTTTACTGTATCCCTTGGACCTTCACATTGACGATGAAACACAGAAATCGCATCGGAATTGATATAAAATGCACAATGCCGACTTAAGTACAAGAAGAGTGAATCTTCTAAGAGTTTGCGCTTTGATCGGCTCCTGGGAGACCAGTATTGGATTCCGATGCACCAGTGCAGGTTTACTGTATCCCTTGGACCTTCACATTGACGATGAAACACAGAAATCGCATCGCAATTGAATATAAAAGGCACAATGCCGACTTAAGTACAAGAAGAGTGAATCTTCTAAGAGTTTGTGCTTTGAGCGGCTCTTGGGATACCAGTATTGGATTACGATGCACCGGTGCAGGTTTACTGTATCCCTTGGACCTTCACATTGACGATGAAACACAGAAATCGCATCGGAATTGAATATAAAAGGCACAATGCCGACTTAAGTACAAGAAGAGGGAATCTTCTAAGAGTTTGTGCTTTGAGCGGCTCCTGGGGGACCAGTATTGGATTCCGATGCATCAGCGCAGGTTTACTGTATCCCTTGGACCTTCCCATTCACGATGAAACACAGAAATCGCATAGGAATTGAATATAAAAGGCACAATGCCGACTTAAGTACAAGAAGAGTGAGTCTTCTAACATTTTGTGCTTTGAGCGGCTCCTGGGAGACCAGTATTGGATTCCGATGCACCAGTGCAGGTTAACTGTATCCCTTGGACCTTCACATTGACGATGAAACACAGATATCGCATCGGAATTGAATATAAAAGACACAATGCCGACTTAAGTACAAGAAGAGTGAGTCTTCTAACATTTTGTGCTTTGAGCGGCTCCTGGGAGACCAGTATTGGATTCCGATGCACCAGTGCAGGTTTACTGTATCCCTTGGACCTTCACAATGACGATGAAACACAGAAATCGCATCGGAATTGAATATAAAAGGCACAATGCCGACTTAAGTACAAGAAGAGTGAATCTTCTAAGAGTTTGCGCTTTGAGCGGCTCCTGGGAGACCAGTATTGGATTCCGATGCACCAGTGCAGGTTTACTGTATCCCTTGGACCTTCACATTGACGATGAAACACAGAAATCGCATCGGAATTGAATATAAAATGCACAATGCCGACCTAAGTACAAGAAGAGTGAATCTTCTAAGAGTTTGCGCTTTGATCGGCTCCTGGGAGACCAGTAATGGATTCCGATGCACTAGTGCAGGTTTACTGTATCCCTTGGACCATCACATTGACGATGAAACACAGAAATCGCATCGCCATTGAATATAAAAGGCACAATGCCGACTTAAGTACAAGAAGAGTGAATCTTCTAAGAGTTTGTGCTTTGAGCGGCTCTTGGGATACCAGTATTGGATTACGATGCACCAGTGCAGGTTTACTGTATCCCTTGGACCTTCACAATGACGATGAAACACAGAAATCGCATCGGAATTGAATATAAAAGGCACAATGCCGACTTAAGTACAAGAAGAGTGAATCTTCTAAGAGTTTGCGCTTTGAGCGGCTCCTGGGAGACCAGTATCGGATTCCGATGCACCAGTGCAGGTTTACTGTATCCCTTGGACCTTCACATTGACGATGAAACACAGAAATCGCATCGGAATTGAATATAAAAGGCACAATGCCGACTTAATTACAAGAAGAGTGAATCTTCTAAGAGTTTGCGCTTTGAGCGGCTCCTGGGAGACCAGTATTGGATTCCGATGCACCAGTGCAGGTTTACTGTATCCCTTGGACCTTCACATTGACGATGAAACACAGAAATCGCATCGGAATTGAATATAAAATGCACAATGCCGACCTAAGTACAAGAAGAGTGAATCTTCTAAGAGTTTGCCCTTTGATCGGCTCCTGGGAGACCAGTATTGGATTCCGATGCACTAGTGCAGGTTTACAGTATCCCTTGGACCATCCCATTGACGATGAAACACAGAAATCGCATCGCCATTGAATATAAAAGGCACAATGCCGACTTAAGTACAAGAAGAGTGAATCTTCTAAGAGTTTGTGCTTTGAGCGGCTCTTGGGATACCAGTATTGGATTACGATGCACCAGTGCAGGTTTACTGTATCCCTTGGACCTTCACATTGACGATGAAACACAGATATCGCATCGGAATTGAATATAAAAGGCACAATTCCGACTTAACTACAAGAAGAGTGAATCTTCTAAGAGTGTACTTTGAGCGGCTCCTGGGAGACCAGTATCGGATTCCGATGCACCAGTGCAGGTTTACTGTATCCCTTGGACCTTCACATTGACGATGAAACACAGAAATCGCATCGGAATTGAATATAAAAGGCACAATGCCGACTTAATTACAAGAAGAGTGAATCTTCTAAGAGTTTGCGCTTTGAGCGGCTCCTGGGAGACCAGTATTGGATTCCGATGCACCAGTGCAGGTTTACTGTATCCCTTGGACCTTCACATTGACGATGAAACACAGAAATCGCATCGGAATTGAATATAAAATGCACAATGCCGACCTAAGTACAAGAAGAGTGAATCTTCTAAGAGTTTGCCCTTTGATCGGCTCCTGGGAGACCAGTATTGGATTCCGATGCACTAGTGCAGGTTTACAGTATCCCTTGGACCATCCCATTGACGATGAAACACAGAAATCGCATCGCCATTGAATATAAAAGGCACAATGCCGACTTAAGTACAAGAAGAGTGAATCTTCTAAGAGTTTGTGCTTTGAGCGGCTCCTGGGGGACCAGTATTGGATTCCGATGCATCAGCGCAGGTTTACTGTATCCCTTGGACCTTCCCATTCACGATGAAACACAGAAATCGCATAGGAATTGAATATAAAAGGCACAATGCCGACTTAAGTACAAGAAGAGTGAGTCTTCTAACATTTTGTGCTTTGAGCGGCTCCTGGGAGACCAGTATTGGATTCCGATGCACCAGTACAGGTTAACTGTATCCCTTGGACCTTCACATTGACGATGAAACACAGATATCGCATCGGAATTGAATATAAAAGACACAATGCCGACTTAAGTACAAGAAGAGTGAATCTTCTAAGAGTTTGTGGTTTGAGAGGCTCCTGGGAACCAGTATTGATTCCGATGCACCAGTGCAGGTTTACTGTATCCCATGGACCTTCACATTTGCGATGAAACACAGATATCGCATCGGAATTGAATATAAATGGCACAAAGCCGACTTAACTACAAGAAGAGTGAATCTTCTAAGAGTTTGTGCTTTGAGCGGCTCCTGGGAGACCAGTATTAGATTTCGATGCACCAGTGCAGGTTTACTCTATCACTTGGACCTTCACATTGACGATGAAACACAGAAATCGCATCGGAATTGAATATAAAAGGCACAATGCAGACTTAAGTACAAGAAGAGTGAGTCTTCTAAGAGTTTGTGGTTTGAGCGGCTCCTGGTAGACCAGTAATAGATTCCGATGCACCAGTGCATGTTTACTGTATCCCTTGGACCTTCACATTGACGATGAAACACAGAAATCGCATCGGAATTGAATATAAAAGGCACAATGCCGGCTTAAGTACAGGAAGAGTGAATCTTCTAAGAGTTTGTGCTTTGAGCGGCTCCTGGGAGACCAGTATTAGATTCCGATGCACCAGTGCAGGTTTACTCTATCCCTTGGACCTTCACATTGACGATGAAACACAGAAATCGCATCGGAATTGAATATAAAAGGAACAATGCCGACTTAAATACAAGAAGAGTGAATCTTCCAAGAGTTTGTGGTTTGAGCGGCTCCTGGGAGACCAGTATTGGATTACGATGCACCAGTGCAGGTTTACTGTATCCCTTGGACCTTCACATTGACGATGAAACACAGAAATCGCATCGGAATTGAATATAAAAGGCACAATGCCGACTTAAGTTCAAGAAGAGTTAACTTCTAAGAGTGTACTTTGAGTGGCTCCTGGGAGACCAGTATTGGATTCCGATGCACCAGTGCAGGTTTACTGTATCCCTTGGGCATTCACATTGACGATGAAACACAGAAATCGCATCGGAATTGAATATAAAAGGCACAATGCAGACTTAAGTACAAGAAGAGTGAGTCTTCTAAGAGTTTGTGGTTTGAGCGGCTCCTGGTAGACCAGTAATAGATTCTGATGCACCAGTGCATGTTTACTGTATCCCTTGGACCTTCACATTGACGATGAAACACAGAAATCGCATCGGAATTGAATATAAAAGGCACAATGCCGGCTTAAGTACAGGAAGAGTGAATCTTCTAAGAGCTTGTGCTTTGAGCGGCTCCTGGGAGACCAGTATTGGATTCCGATGCACCAGTGCAGGTTTACTGTATCCCTTGGACCTTAACATTGACGATGAAAGACAGATATCGCATCGGAATTGAATATAAAAGGCACAATGCCGACTTAACAACAAGAAGAGTGAATCTTCTAAGAGTTTGTGCTTTGAGCGGCTCCTGGGAGACCAGTATTTAATTCCGATGCACCATTGCAGGTTAACTGTATCCCTTGGACCTTCACATTGACGATGAAACACAGATATCGCAAAGGAATTGAATATAATAGGCACAATGCCGACTTAAGTACAAGAAGAGTGAGTCTTCTAAGAGTTTGTGCTTTGAGCGGCTCCTGGGAGACCAGTATTAGATTCCGATGCACCAGTGCAGACTTAGTGTATCCCTTGGACCTTCACATTGACGATGGAACACAGAAATCGCATCGGAATTGAATATAAATGGCACATGGCCGACTTAAGTACAAGAAGAGTGAATCTTCTAAGAGTTTGTGCTTTGAGCGGCTCCGGGGAGACCAGTATTAGATTCAGATGCACCAGTGCAGGTTTACTGTATCCCTTGGACCTTCACATTGACGATGAAACACAGAAATGGCATCGGAATTCAATATAAAAGGCACAATGCCGACTTAAGTACAAGAAGAGGGAATCTTCTAAGAGTTTGTGATTTGAGCGGCTCCTGGGAGACCAGTATTGGACTCCGATGCACCAGTGCAGGTTTACTATATCCCTTGGTCCTTCACACTGGCGATGAAACACAGAAATCGCATCGCAGCTGAATATAAAAGGCACAATGCCGACTTAAGTACAAGAAGAGTGAAGCTACTAAGAGTTTGTGCTTTGAGCGGCTCCTGGGAGACCAGTATTAGATTCCAATGCACCAGTGCAGGTTAACTTATCCCTTTGACCTTCACATTGACGATGAAACACAGAAATCGCATCGGAATTGAATATAAAAGGCACAATGCCGAGTTAAGTTAAAGAAGAGTGAATCTTCTAAGATTTTTGGTTTCAGCGGCTCCTGGGAGAGCAGTATTGGATTCCGATGCACCAGTGCTGGTTTACTGTATCCCTTGGACCTTCACATTGACGATGAAACACAGAAATCGCATCGAAATTGAATATAAAAATCACAATGCCGACTTAAGTACTAGAAGAGTGAATCTTCTAAGAGTTTGTGGTATGAGCGGTTCCTGGGAGACCAGTATTGGATTTCGATGCACCAGTGCAGGTTTACTGTATCCCTTGGACCTTCCCATTGACGATGAAACACAGAAATCGCATCGGAATTGAATATAAAAGGCACAATGCCGACTTAAGTGCAAGAAGGGTGAATCTTCTAAGAGTTTGCGCTTTGAGCGGCTCCTGGGAGACCAGTATTGGATTCCGATGCACCAGTTTAGGTTTACTGTATGCCTTGGACCTTTACATTGACGATGAAACACAGAAGTCGCATCGGAATTGAATATAAAAGGCACAATGCCGACTTAAGTATAAGAAGAGTGATTCTTCCAAGAGACTGTGCTTTGAGCGGCTCCTGGGAGACCAGTATTGGATTCCGATGCACCAGTGCAGGTTTACTGTATCCCTTGGACCTTCACATTGACGATGAAACACAGAAATCGCAGCGGAATTGAATATAAAAGGCACAATGCCGACTTAAGTACAAGAAGAGTGAATCTTCTAAGAGTTTGTGGTTTGAGCGGCTCCTGGGAGACCTGTATTGAATTACGATGCACCAGTGCAGATTTACTGTATCCCTTGGACCTTCTCATTGACGATGAAACACAGAAATCGCATCGCAATTGAATATAAAAGGCACAAAGCCGACTTAAGTACAAGAAGAGTGAATCTTCTAAGAGTTTGTGCTTTGAGCGGCTCCTGGGAGACCAGTATTAGATTCCGAGGCACCAGTGCCGGTTACCTGTATCCCTTGGACCTTCACATTGACGATGAAACACAGAAATCGCATCGGAATTGAATATAAGAGCCACAATGACGACTTAAGTACAAGAAGAGTGAATCTTCTAAGAGTTTGGGCCTTGAGCGTCTCCTGGGAGACCAGTATTGGATTCCGAAGCACCAGTGCAGGTTTACTGTATCCCTTGGACCTTCACATTGACGATGAAACACAGAATTCGCATTGGAATTGAATATAAAAGGCACAATGTCGAGTTAAGTTAAAGAAGAGTGAATCTTCTAAGAGTTTGTGCTTTCAGCGGCTCCTGGGAGAGCAGTATTGGATTCCGATGCACCAGTGCAGGTTTACTGTATCCCTTGGCCTTCACATTGACGATTAAACACAGAAATCGCATCGTAATTGAATATAAAAGGCACAATGCCGACTTAAGTACAAGAAGAGTGAATCTTCTAAGAATTTGTACTTTGAGCGGCTCCTGGGAGACCAGTATAGGATTCTGATGCACCACTGCAGATTTACTGTATCCCTCGGACCTTCACATTGACGATGAAACACAGAAATCGCATCGGAATTGAATATAAAAAGCACAATGTCGAGTTAAGTTAAAGAAGAGTGAATCTTCTAAGAGTTTGTGCTTTCAGCGGCTCCTGGGAGAGCAGTATTGGATTCCGATGAACCAGTGCAGGTTTACTGTATCCCTTGGACCTTCACATTGACGATGAAACACAGAAATCGCAGCGGAATTGAATATAAAAGGCACAATGCCGACTTAAGTACAAGAAGAGTGAATCTTCTAAGAGTTTGTGGTTTGAGGGGCTCCTGAGAGACCAGTAATGAATTGCGATGCACCAGTGCACGTTTACTGTATCCCTTGGACCTTCACATTGACGATGAAACACAGAAATCGCATCGGAATTGAATATAAAAGGCTCAATGCCGACTTAAGTACAAGAAGAGTGAGTCTTCTAAGAGTTTGTGCTTTGAGCGGCTCCTGGGAGACCAGTATTAAATTCCGATGCACCAGTGCAGTTTTACTGTATCGCTTGGACCTTCACATTGACGATGGAACACAGAAATCGCATCGGAATTGAATATAAATGGCACAATGCCGACTTAAGTACAAGAAGAGTGAATCTTCTAAGAGTTTGTGCTTTGAGCGGCTCCGGGGAGACCAGTATTAGATTCAGATGCACCAGTGCAGGTTTACTGTATCCCTTGGACCTTCACATTGACGATGAAACACAGAAATGGCATCGGAATTCAATATAAAATGCACAATGCCGACTTAAGTACAAGAAGAGGGAATCTTCTAAGAGTTTGTGCTTTGAGCGGCTCCTGGGAGACCAGTATTGGACTCCGATGACCCAGTGCAGGTTTACTGTATCCCTTGGTCCTTCACACTGATGGTGAAACACAGAAATCGCATCGCAGCTGAATATAAAAGGCACAATGCCGACTTAACTGCAAGAAGAGTGAAGCTTCTAAGAGTTTGTGCTTTGAGCGGCTCCTGGGAGACCAGTATTAGATTCCAATGCACCAGTGCAGGTTTACTGTATCCCTTTGACCTTCACATTGACGATGGAACACAGAAATCGCATCGGAATTGAATATAAATGGCACAATGCCGACTTAAGTACAAGAAGAGTGAATCTTTTAAGAGTTTGTGCTTTGAGCGGCTCCGGGGAGACCAGTATTAGATTCAGATGCACCAGTGCAGGTTTACTGTATCCCTTTGACCTTCACATTGACGATGAAACACAGAAATCGCATCGGAATTGAATATAAAAGGCACAATGCCGAGTTAAGTTAAAGAAGAGTGAATCTTCTAAGATTTTTTGCTTTCAGCGGCTCCTGGGAGAGCAGTATTGGATTCCGATGCACCAGTGCTGGTTTACTGTATCCCTTGGACCTTCACATTGACGATGAAACACAGAAATCGCATCGAAATTGAATATAAAAATCACAATGCCGACTAAAGTACTACAAGAGTGAATCTTCTAAGAGTTTGTGGTATGAGCGGTTCCTTTGAGACCAGTATTGGATTTCGAAGCACCAGTGCAGGTTTACTGTATCCCTTGGACCTTCCCATTGTCGATGAAACACAGAAATCGCATCGGAATTGAATATAAAAGGCACAATGCCGACTTAAGTGCAAGAAGGGTGAATCTTCTAAGAGTTTGCGCTTTGAGCGGCTCCTGGGAGACCAGTATTGGATTCCGATGCACCAGTTTAGGTTTACTGTATGCCTTGGACCTTTACATTGACGATGAAACACAGAAGTCGCATCGGAATTGAATATAAAAGGCACAATGCCGACTTAAGTACAAGAAGAGTGAATCTTCCAAGAGATTGTGCTTTGAGCGGCTCCTGGGAGACCAGTATTGGATTCCGATGCACCAGTGCAGGTTTACTGTATCCCTTGGACCTTCACATTGACGATGAAACACAGAAATCGCAGCGGAATTGAATATAAAAGGCACAATGCCGACTTAAGTACAAGAAGAGTGAATCTTCTAAGAGTTTGTGGTTTGAGCGGCTCCTGGGAGACCTGTATTGAATTACGATGCACCAGTGCAGATTTACTGTATGCCTTGGACCTTTACATTGACGATGAAACACAGAAATCGCATTGCAATTGAATATAACAGGCACAAAGCCGACTTAAGTACAAGAAGAGTGAATCTTCTAAGAGTTTGTGCTTTGAGCGGCTCCTGGGAGACCAGTATTAGATTCCGAGGCACCAGTGCCGGTTACCTGTATCCCTTGGACCTTCACATTGACGATGAAACACAGAAATCGCATCGGAATTGAATATAAAAGGCACAATGACGACGTAAGTACAAGAAGAGTGAATCTTCTAAGAGTTTGGGCTTTGAGCGTCTCCTGGGAGACCAGTATTGGATTCCGAAGCACCAGTGCAGGTTTACTGTATCCCTTGGACCTTCACATTGACGATGAAACATAGAATTCGCATTGGAATTGAATATAAAAGGCACAATGCCGAGTTAAGTTAAAGAAGTGTGAATCTTCTAAGATTTTTTGCTTTCAGCGGCTCCTCGGAGAGCAGTATTGGATTCCGATGCACCAGTGCTGGTTTACTGTATCCCTTGGACCTTCACATTGACGATGAAACACAGAAATCGCATCGAAATTGAATATAAAAGGCACAATGCCTACTTAAGTACTAGAAGAGTGAATCTTCTAAGAGTTTGTGGTATGAGCGGTTCCTGGGAGACCAGTATTGGATTCCGATGCACCAGTGCAGGATTACTGTATCCCTTGGACCTTCCCATTGACGATGAAACACAGAAATCGCATCGTAATTGAATATAAAAGGCACAATGCCGACTTAAGTACAAGAAGAGTGAATCTTCTAAATATTTGTACTTTGACCGGCTCCTGGGAGACCAGTATAGGGTTCTGATGCACCAGTGCAGATTTACTGTATCCCTCGGACCTTCACATTGACGATGAAACACAGAAATCGCATCGGAATTGAATATAAAAGGCACAATGCCGAGTTAAGTTAAAGAAGTGTGAATCTTCTAAGATTTTTTGCTTTCAGCGGCTCCTCGGAGAGCAGTATTGGATTCCGATGCACCAGTGCAGGATTACTGTATGCCTTGGACCTTTACATTGACGATGAAACACAGAAGTCGCATCGGAATTGAATATAAAAGGCACAATGCAGACTTAAGTACAAGAAGAGTGAATCTTCCAAGAGTTTGTGATTTGAGCGGCTCCTGGGAGACCAGTATTGGGTTCCGATGCACCAGTGCAGGTTTACTGTATCCCTTGGACCTTCACATTGACGATGAAACACAGAAATCGCAGCGGAATTGAATATAAAAGGCACAATGCCGACTTAAGTACAAGAAGAGTGAATCTTCTAAGAGTTTGTGGTTTGAGGGGCTCGTGAGAGACCAGTATTGAATTGCGATGCACCAGTGCACGTTTACCGTATCCCTTGGACCTTCACATTGACGATGAAACACAGAAATCGCATCGCAATTGAAAATAAAAGGCACAATGCCGACTTAAGTACAAGAAGATAGAATCTTCTAAGAGTTTGGGCTTTGAGCGGCTCCTGGGAGACCAGTATTGGATTCCGATGCACCAGTGCAGGTTTACTGTATGCCTTGGACCTTTACATTGACGATGAAACACAGAAGCCGCATCGGAATTGAATATAAAAGGCACAATGCCGACTTAAGTACAAGAAGAGGGAATCTTCTAAGAGTTTGTGCTTTGAGCGGCTCCGGGGAGACCAGTATTAGATTCAGATGCACCAGTGCAGGATTACTGTATCCCTTGGACCTTCACATTGACGATGAAACAGAGATATCGCATAGGAATTGAATATAATAGGCACAATGCCGACTTAAGTACAAGAAGAGTGAGTCTTCTATCAGTTTGTGGTTTGAGCGGCTCCTGGGAGACAAGTATTAGATTCCGATGCACCAGTGCAGGTTTACTGTATCCCTTGGACCTTCACATTGACGATGAAACACAGAAATTGCATCGGAATTCAATATAAAAGGCACAATGCCGACTTCAGTACAAGAAGAGTGAGTCTTCTAAGAGTTTGTGCTTTGAGCGGCTCCTGGGAGACCAGTATTAGATTCCGATGCACCAGAGCAGCCTTAGTGTATCCCTTGGACCTTCACATTGACGATGGAACACAGAAATCGCATCGGAATTGAATATAAAAGGCACAATGCCGAGTTAAGATAAAGAAGTGTGAATCTTCTAAGATTTTTTGCTTTCAGCGGCTCCTCGGAGAGCAGTATTGGATTCCGATGCACCAGTGCTGGTTTACTGTATCCCTTGGACCTTCACATTGACGATGAAACACAGAAATCGCATCGAAATTGAATATAATAGGCACAATGCCGACTTAAGTACTAGAAGAGTGAATCTTCTAAGAGTTTGTGGTATGAGCGGTTCCTGGGAGACCAGTATTGGATTCCGATGCACCAGTGCAGGTTTACTGTATCCCTTGGACCTTCACATTGACGATGAAACACAGAAATCGCATCGGAATTGAATAAAAAAGGCACAATGCCGACTTAAGTGCAAGAAGAGTGAGTCTTCTAAGAGTTTGCGCTTTGAGCGGCTCCTGGGAGACCAGTATTGGATTCCGATGCACCAGTGCAGGTTTACTGTATGCCTTGGACCTTTACATTGACGATGAAACACAGAAGCCGCATCGGAATTGAATATAAAAGGCACAATGCCGACTTAAGTACAAGAAGAGTGAATCTTCCAAGAGTTTGTGCTTTGAGCGGCTCCTGGGAGACCAGTATTGGATTCCGATGCACCAGTGCAGGTTTACTGTATCCCTTGGACCTTCTCATTGACGATGAAACACAGAAATCGCAGCGGAATTGAATATAAAAGGCACAATGCCGACTTAAGTACAAGAAGAGTGAATCTTCTAAGAGTTTGTGATTTGAGCGGCTCCTGGGAGACCAGTATTGGATTCCGATGCACCAGTGCAGGTTTACTGTATCCCTTGGACCTTCACATTGACGATGAAACACAGAAATTGCATCGGAATTGAATATAAAAGGCACAATGCCGACTTAAGTACAAGAAGAGTGAATCTTCTAAGAGTTTGTGCTTTGAGCGGCTCCTGGGAGACCAGTATTGGATTCCGATGCACCAGTGCAGGTTTACTGTATCCCTTGGACCTTCACATTGACGATGAAACACAGAAATCGCAGCGGAATTGAATATAAAAGGCACAATGCCGACTTAAGTACAAGAAGAGTGAATCTTCTAAGAGTTTGTGCTTTGAGCGGCTCCTGGGAGACCAGTATTGGATTCCGATGCACCAGTGCAGGTTTACTGTATCCCTTGGACCTTCACATTGACGATGAAACACAGAAATCGCAGCGGAATTGAATACAAAAGGCACAATGCCGACTTAAGTACAAGAAGAGTGAATCTTCTAAGAGTTTGTGCTTTGAGCGGCTCCTGAGAGACCAGTATTGAATTGCGATGCACCAGTGCACGTTTACTGTATCCCTTGGACCTTCACATTGACGATGAAACACAGAAATCGCATCGCAATTGAATATAGAAGGCACAATGCCGACTTAAGTACAAGATGATAGAATCTTCTAAGAGTTTGGGCTTTGAGCGGCTCCTGGGAGACCAGAATTGGATTCCGATGCACCAGTGCAGGTTTACTGCATCCCTTGGACCTTCACATAGACGATGAAACTCAGAAATCGCATCGGAATTGAATATAAAAGGCATAATGCCGACTTCAGTACAAGAAGAGGGAATCTTCTAAGAGTTTGTGCTTTGAGCGGCTCCGGGGAGACCAGTATTAGATTCAGATGCACCAGTGCAGGATTACTGTATCCCTTGGACCTTCACATTGACGATGAAACACAGATATCGCATAGGAATTGAATATAATAGGCACAATGCCGACTTAAGTACAAGCAGAGTGAGTCTTCTATCAGTCTGTGGTTTGAGCGGCTCCTGGGAGACAAGTATTAGATTCCGATGCACCAGTGCAGGTTTACTGTATCCCTTGGACCTTCACATTGACGATGAAACACAGAAATTGCATCGGAATTCAATATAAAAGGCACAATGCCGACTTCAGTACAAGAAGAGTGAGTCTTCTAAGAGTTTGTGCTTTGAGCGGCTCCTGGGAGACCAGTATTAGATTCCGATGCACCAGAGCAGCCTTAGTGTATCCCTTGGACCTTCACATTGACGATGGAACACAGAAATCGCATCGGAATTGAATATAAAAGGCACAATGCCGAGTTAAGATAAAGAAGTGTGAATCTTCTAAGATTTTTTGCTTTCAGCGGCTCCTCGGAGAGCAGTATTGGATTCCGATGCACCAGTGCTGGTTTACTGTATCCCTTGGACCTTCACATTGACGATGAAACACAGAAATCGCATCGAAATTGAATATAATAGGCACAATGCCGACTTAAGTACTAGAAGAGTGAATCTTCTAAGAGTTTGTGGTATTAGCGGTTCCTGGGAGACCAGTATTGGATTCCGATGCACCAGTGCAGGTTTACTGTATCCCTTGGACCTTCACATTGACGATGAAACACAGAAATCGCATCGGAATTGAATAAAAAAGGCACAATGCCGACTTAAGTGCAAGAAGAGTGAGTCTTCTAAGAGTTTGCGCTTTGAGTGGCTCCTGGGAGACCAGTATTGGATTCCGATGCACCAGTGCAGGTTTACTGTATGCCTTGGACCTTTACATTGACGATGAAACACAGAAGCCGCATCGGAATTGAATATAAAAGGCACAATGCCGACTTAAGTACAAGAAGAGTGAATCTTCCAAGAGTTTGTGCTTTGAGCGGCTCCTGGGAGACCAGTATTGGATTCCGATGCACCAGTGCAGGTTTACTGTATCCCTTGGACCTTCTCATTGACGATGAAACACAGAAATCGCAGCGGAATTGAATATAAAAGGCACAATGCCGACTTAAGTACAAGAAGAGTGAATCTTCTAAGAGTTTGTGATTTGAGCGGCTCCTGGGAGACCAGTATTGGATTCCGATGCACCAGTGCAGGTTTACTGTATCCCTTGGACCTTCACATTGACGATGAAACACAGAAATTGCATCGGAATTGAATATAAAAGGCACAATGCCGACTTAAGTACAAGAAGAGTGAATCTTCTAAGAGTTTGTGCTTTGAGCGGCTCCTGGGAGACCAGTATTGGATTCCGATGCACCAGTGCAGGTTTACTGTATCCCTTGGACCTTCACATTGACGATGAAACACAGAAATCGCAGCGGAATTGAATATAAAAGGCACAATGCCGACTTAAGTACAAGAAGAGTGAATCTTCTAAGAGTTTGTGCTTTGAGCGGCTCCTGGGAGACCAGTATTGGATTCCGATGCACCAGTGCAGGTTTACTGTATCCCTTGGACCTTCACATTGACGATGAAACACAGAAATCGCAGCGGAATTGAATATAAAAGGCACAATGCCGACTTAAGTACAAGAAGAGTGAATCTTCTAAGAGTTTGTGCTTTGAGCGGCTCCTGAGAGACCAGTATTGAATTGCGATGCACCAGTGCACGTTTACTGTATCCCTTGGACCTTCACATTGACGATGAAACACAGAAATCGCATCGCAATTGAATATAAAAGGCACAATGCCGACTTAAGTACAAGAAGATAGAATCTTCTAAGAGTTTGGGCTTTGAGCGGCTCCTGGGAGACCAGAATTGGATTCCGATGCACCAGTGCAGGTTTACTGTATCCCTTGGACCTTCACATAGACGATGAAACTCAGAAATCGCATCGGAATTGAATATAAAAGGCATAATGCCGACTTCAGTACAAGAAGAGTGAATCTTCTAAGAGTTTGCGCTTTGAGCGGCCCCTGGGAGACCAGTATTGGATTCCGATGCACCAGTGCAGGTTTACTGTATCCCTTGGACCTTCACATTGACGATGAAACACAGAAATCGCTTCGGAATTGAATATAAAAGGCACAATGCCGACTTAAGTACAAGAAGAGGGAATCTTCTAAGAGTTTGTGGTTTGAGCCGCTCCTGGGAGACCAGTATTGGATTTCGATGCACCAGTGAAAGTTTACTGTATCCCTTGGACCTTCACATTGACGATGAAACACAGAAATCGCATCGGAATTGAATATAAAAGGCACAATGCCGACTTAAGTACAAGAAGAGCGAATCTTCTAAGAGGTTGTGATTTGAGCGGCTCCTGGGAGACCAGTATTGAATTCCGATGCACCAGTGCAGATTTACTGTATCCCTTGGACCTTCACATTGACGATGAAACACAGAAATCGCATCAAAATTGAATATAAAAGGCACAATGCCGACTTAAGTACAAGAAGAGCGAATCTTCTAAGAGGTTGTGGTTTGAGCGGCTCCTGGGAGACCAGTATTGAATTCCGATACACCAGTGCAGATTTACTGTATCCCTTGGACCTTCACATTGACGATGAAACACAGAAATCGCATCGCAATTGAATATAAAAGGCACAATGCCGACTTAAGTACAAGAAGAGTGAGTCTTCTAAGAGTTTGTGCTTTGAGCGTCTCCTGGGAGACCAGTATTGGATTCCGATGCACCAGTGCAGGTTTACTGTATCCCTCGGACCTTCACATTAGGATGAAACACAGAAATCGCATCGGGTTTGAATATAAGAGGCACAATGCCGACTTAAGTACAAGAAGAGTGATTCTTCTAAGAGTTTGTGGTTTGAGCGGCTCCAGGGAGACCAGTATTGGATTCCGATGCACCAGTGCAGGATTACTGTATCCCTTGGATCTTCACATTGACGATGAAACACAGAAATCGCATCAAAATTGAATATAAAAGGCACAATGCCGACTTAAGTACAAGAAGAGCGAATCTTCTAAGAGGTTGTGGTTTGAGCGGCTCCTGGGAGACCAGTATTGAATTCCGATGCACCAGTGCAGATTTACTGTATCCCTTGGACCTTCACATTGACGATGAAACACAGAAATCGCATCGCAATTGAATATAAAAGGCACAATGCCGACTTAAGTACAAGAAGAGTGAATCTTCTAAGAGTTTGTGCTTTGAGCGGCTCCTGGGAGACCAGTATTAGATTCCGATGGACCAGTGCAGGTTAACTGTATCCCTTTGACTTTCACATTGACGATGAAACACAGAAATCGCATCGCAATTGAATATAAAAGGCACAATGCCGACTTAAGTACAAGAAGAGTGAATCTTCTAAATATTTGTACTTTGAGCGGCTCCTGGGAGACCAGTATAGGATTCTGATGCACCAGTGCAGATTTACTGTATCCCTCGGACCTTCACATTGACGATGAAACACAGAAATCGCATCGGAATTGAATATAAAAGGCACAATGCCGAGTTAAGTTAAAGAAGTGTGAATCTTCTAAGATATTTTGCTTTCAGCGGCTCCTCGGAGAGCAGTATTGGATTCCGATGCACCAGTGCAGGATTACTGTATGCCTTGGACCTTTACATTGACGATGAAACACAGAAGTCGCATCGGAATTGAATATAAAAGGCACAATGCAGACTTAAGTACAAGAAGAGTGAATCTTCCAAGAGTTTGTGATTTGAGCGGCTCCTGGGAGACCAGTATTGGATTCCGATGCACCAGTGCAGGTTTACTGTATCCCTTAGACCTTCACATTGACGATGAAACACAGAAATCGCAGCGGAATTGAATATAAAAGGCACAATGACGACTTAAGTACAAGAAGAGTGAATCTTCTAAGAGTTTGTGGTTTGAGGGGCTCGTGAGAGACCAGTATTGAATTGCGATGCACCAGTGCACGTTTACCGTATCCCTTGGACCTTCACATTGACGATGAAACACAGAAATCGCATCGCAATTGAAAATAAAAGGCACAATGCCGACTTAAGTACAAGAAGATAGAATCTTCTAAGAGTTTGGGCTTTGAGCGGCTCCTGGGAGACCAGTATTGGATTCCGATGCACCAGTGCAGGTTTACTGTATGCCTTGGACCTTTACATTGACGATGAAACACAGAAGCCGCATCGGAATTGAATATAAAAGGCACAATGCCGACTTAAGTACAAGAAGAGAGAATCTTCTAAGAGTTTGTGCTTTGAGCGGCTCCGGGGAGACCAGTATTAGATTCAGATGCACCAGTGCAGGATTACTGTATCCCTTGGACCTTCACATTGACGATGAAACACAGATATCGCATAGGAATTGAATATAATAGGCACAATGCCGACTTAAGTACAAGAAGAGTGAGTCTTCTATCAGTTTGTGGTTTGAGCGGCTCCTGGGAGACAAGTATTAGATTCCGATGCACCAGTGCAGGTTTACTGTATCCCTTGGACCTTCACATTGACGATGAAACACAGAAATTGCATCGGAATTCAATATAAAAGGCACAATGCCGACTTCAGTACAAGAAGAGTGAGTCTTCTAAGAGTTTGTGCTTTGAGCGGCTCCTGGGAGACCAGTATTAGATTCCGATGCACCAGAGCAGCCTTAGTGTATCCCTTGGACCTTCACATTCACGATGGAACACAGAAATCGCATCGGAATTGAATATAAAAGGCACAATGCCGAGTTAAGATAAAGAAGTGTGATCTTCTAAGATTTTTTGCTTTCAGCGGCTCCTCGGAGAGCAGTATTGGATTCCGATGCACCAGTGCTGGTTTACTGTATCCCTTGGACCTTCACATTGACGATGAAACACAGAAATCGCATCGAAATTGAATATAATAGGCACAATGCCGACTTAAGTACTAGAAGAGTGAATCTTCTAAGAGTTTGTGGTATGAGCGGTTCCTGGGAGACCAGTATTGGATTCCGATGCACCAGTGCAGGTTTACTGTATCCCTTGGACCTTCACATTGACGATGAAACACAGAAATCGCATCGGAATTGAATAAAAAAGGCACAATGCCGACTTAAGTGCAAGAAGAGTGAGTCTTCTAAGAGTTTGCGCTTTGAGCGGCTCCTGGGAGACCAGTATTGGATTCCGATGCTCCAGTGCAGGTTTACTGTATCCCTTGGACCTTCACATTGACGATGAAACAAAGAAATTGCATCGGAATTGAATATAAAAGGCACAATGCCGACTTAAGTACAAGAATAGTGAATCTTCTAAGAGTTTGTGCTTTGAGCGGCTCCTGGGAGACCAGTATTGGATTCCGATGCACCAGTGCAGGTTTACTGTATCCCTTGGACCTTCACATTGACGATGAAACACAGAAATCGCAGCGGAATTGAATATAAAAGGCACAATGCCGCCTTAAGTACAAGAAGAGTGAATCTTCTAAGAGTTTGTGCTTTGAGCGGCTCCTGGGAGACCAGTATTGGATTCCGATGCACCAGTGCAGGTTTACTGTATCCCTTGGACCTTCACATTGACGATGAAACACAGAAATCGCAGCGGAATTGAATATAAAAGGCACAATGCCGACTTAAGTACATGAAGAGTGAATCTTCTAAGAGTTTGTGCTTTGAGCGGCTCCTGAGAGACCAGTATTGAATTGCGATGCACCAGTGCACGTTTACTGTATCCCTTGGACCTTCACATTGACGATGAAACACAGAAATCGCATCGCAATTGAATATAAAAGGCATAATGCCGACTTAAGTACAAGAAGATAGAATCTTCTAAGAGTTTGGGCTTTGAGCGGCTCCTGGGAGACCAGAATTGGATTCCGATGCACCAGTGCAGGTTTACTGTATCCCTTGGACCTTCACATAGACGATGAAACTCAGAAATCGCATCGGAATTGAATATAAAAGGCATAATGCCGACTTCAGTACAAGAAGAGTGAATCTTCTAAGAGTTTGCGCTTTGAGCGGCCCCTGGGAGACCAGTATTGGATTCCGATGCACCAGTGCAGGTTTACTGTATCCCTTGGACCTTCACATTGACGATGAAACACAGAAATCGCTTCGGAATTGAATATAAAAGGCACAATGCCGACTTAAGTACAAGAAGAGCGAATCTTCTAAGAGGTTGTGATTTGAGCGGCTCCTGGGAGACCAGTATTGAATTCCGATGCACCAGTGCAGATTTACTGTATCCCTTGGACCTTCACATTGACGATGAAACACAGAAATCACATCGGAATTGAATATAAAAGGCACAATGCCGACTTAAGTACAAGAAGAGCGAATCTTCTAAGAGGTTGTGGTTTGAGCGGCTCCTGGGAGACCAGTATTGAATTCCGATGCACCAGTGCAGCTTTACTGTATCCCTTGGACCTTCACATTGACGATGAAACACAGAAATCGCATCGGAATTGAATATAAAAGGCTCAATGCCGACTTAAGTACAAGAAGAGTGAGTCTTCTAAGAGTTTCTGCTTTGAGCGTCTCCTGGGAGACCAGTATTGGATTCCGATGCACCAGTGCAGGTTTACTGTATCCCTCGGACCTTCACATTGACGATGAAACACAGAAATCGCATCGGGTTTGAATATAAGAGGCACAATGCCGACTTAAGTACAAGAAGAGTGAATCTTCTAAGAGTTTGTGGTTTGAGCGGCTCCAGGGAGACCAGTATTGGATTCCGATGCACCAGTGCAGGATTACTGTATCCCTTGGATCTTCACATTGACGATGAAACACAGAAATCGCATCAAAATTGAATATAAAAGGCACAATGCCGACTTAAGTACAAGAAGAGCGAATCTTCTAAGAGGTTGTGGTTTGAGCGGCTCCTGGGAGACCAGTATTGAATTCCGATGCACCAGTGCAGATTTACTGTATCCCTTGGACCTTCACATTGACGATGAAACACAGAAATCGCATCGCAATTGAATATAAAAGGCACAATGCCGACTTAAGTACATGAAGAGTGAATCTTCGAAGAGTATGTGCTTTGAGCGGCTCCTGGGAGACCAGTATTAGATTCCGATGGACCAGTGCAGGTTAACTGTATCCCTTTGACTTTCACATTGACGATGAAACACAGAAATCGCATCGGAATTGAATAGAAAAAGCACAATGCCGACTTAAGTACAAGAAAAGTGAATCTTCTAAGAGTTTGTGGTTTGAGCGGCTCCTGGGGGACCAGTATAGGTTTCCGATGCACCAGTGCAGATTTACTGTATCCCTCGGACCTTCACATTGACGATGAAACACAGAAATCGCATCGGAATTGAATATAAAAGGCACAATGCCGAGTTAAGTTAAAGAAGTGTGAATCTTCTAAGATTTTTTGCTATCAGCGGCTCCTCGGAGAGCAGTATTGGATTCCGATGCACCAGTGCTGGTTTACTGTATCCCTTGGACCTTCACATTGACGATGAAACACAGAAATCGCATCGAAATTGAATATAAAAGGCACAATGCCAACTTAAGTACTAGAAGAGTGAATCTTCTAAGAGTTTGTGGTATGAGCGGTTCCTGGGAGACCAGTATTGGATTCCGATGCACCAGTGCAGGTTTACTGTATCCCTTGGACCTTCCCATTGACGATGAAACACAGAAATCGCATCGGAATTGAATATAAAAGGCACAATGCCGACTTAAGTGCAAGAAGGGTGAATCTTCTAACAGTTTGTGCTTTGAGCGGCTCCTGGGAGACCAGTATTCGATTCCGATGCACCAGTGCAGGTTTACTGTATGCCTTGGTCTTTTACATTGACGATGAAACACAGACGTCGCATCGGAATTGAATATAAAAGGCACAATGCCGACTTAAGTACAAGAAGAGTGAATCTTCTAAGAGTTTGGGGTTTGAGGGGCTCCTGAGAGACCAGTATTGAATTGCGATGCACCAGTGCACGTTTACTGTATCCCTTGGATCTTCACATTGACGATGAAACACAGATATCGCATCGCAATTGAATATAAAAGGCACAATGCCGACTTAAGTACAAGAAGATAGAATCTTCTAAGAGTTTGGGCTTTGAGCGGCTCCTGGGAGACCAGTATTGGATTCCGATGCACCAGTGCAGGTTTACTGTATCCCTTGGACCTTCACATTGACGATGAAACACAGAAATGGCATCGGAATTGAATAAAAAAGGCACAATGCCGACTTAAGTGCAAGAAGAGTGAGTCTCCTAAGAGTTTGCGCTTTGAGCGTGTCCTGGGAGACCAGTATTGGATTCCGAAGCACCAGTGCAGGTTTACTGTATCCCTTGGACCTTCACATTGACGACGAAGCACAGAAATCGCATCGGAATTGAATATAAAAGTCATAATGCCGACTTCAGTACAAGAAGAGTGAATCTTCTAAGAGTTTGTGGTTTGAGCGGCTCCTGGGAGACCAGTATTGAATTCCGATGCACCAGTGCACGTTTACTGTATCCCTTGGACCTTCACATTGACGATGAAACACAGAAATCGCATCGGAATAGAATAAAAAAGGCTCAATGCCGACTTAAGTGCAAGAAGAGTGAATCTTCTAAGAGTTTGTAGTTTGAGCGGCTCCTGGGAGACCAGTATTGGATTCCGATGCACCAGTGCAGGTTTACTGTATCCCTTGGATCTTCACATTGACGATGAAACACAGAAATCCCATCGTAATTGAATATAAAAGGCATAATGCCGACTTAAGTACAAGAAGAGTGAATCTTCTAAGAGTTTGCGCTTTGAGCGGCCCCTGGGAGACCAGTATTGGATTCCGATGCACCAGTGCAGGTTTACTGTATCCCTTGGACCTTCACATTGACGATGAAACACAGAAATCGCATCGGAATTGAATATAAAAGGCACAATGACGACTTAAGTACAAGAAGAGGGAATCTTCTAAGAGTTTGTGGTTTGAGCCGCTTCTGGGAGACCAGTATTGGATTTAGATGCACCAGTGAAAGTTAACTGTATCCCTTGGACCTTCACATTGACGATGAAACACAGAAATTGCATCGGGTTTGAATATAAAAGGCACAATGCCGACTTAAGTACAAGAAGAGCGAATCTTCTAAGAGTTTGTGCTTTGAGCGGCTCCTGGGAGACCAGTATTGAATTCCGATGCACCAGTGCAGATTTACTGTATCCCTTGGACCTTCACATTGACGATGAAACACAGAAATCGCATCGCAATTGAATATAAAAGGCACAATGCCGACTTAAGTACAAGAAGAGTGAAGCTTCTAAGAGTTTGTGCTTTGAGCGGCTCCTGGGAGACCAGTATTAGATTCCGATGCACCAGTGCAGGTTAACTGTATCCCTTTGACCTTCACATTGACGATGAAACACAGAAATCGGATCGGAATTGAATATAAAAGGCACAATGCCGACTTAAGTACAAGAAGAGTGAATCTTCAAAGAGTTTGTGCTTTGAGCGGCTCCTGCGAGACCAGTATTGGATTCCGATGCACCAGTGCAGGATTACTGTATCCCTTGGACGTTCACATTGACGATGAAACACAGAAATCGCATCGGAATTGAATATAAAAGGCACAATGCCGACTTAAGTGCAAGAAGAGTGAATCTTCTAAGAGTTTGTGCTTTGAGCGGCTCCTGGGAGACCAGTATTGGATTCCGATGCACCAATGCAGGTTTACTGTATCCCTTGGACCTTCCCATTGACGATGAAACACAGAAATCGCATCGGAATTGAATATAAAAGGCACAATGCCGAATTAAGTGCAAGAAGAGTGAATCTTCTAAGAGTTTGTGCTTTGAGCGTCTCCTGGGAGACCAGCATTGGATTCCGAAGCACCGGTGCAGGTTTACTGTATCCCTTGGACCTTCACATTGACGATGAAACACAGAATTCGCATCGGAATTGAATATAAAAGGCACAATGCCGACTTAAGTACAAGACGAGTGAATCTTCTAAGAGTTTGTGGTTTGAGCGGTTCCTGGGAGACCAGTATTGGATTCCGATGCACCAGTGCAGGTTTACTGTATGCCTTGTACCTTCACATTGACGATGAAACACAGAAATCGCATCGGAATTGAATATAAAAGGCACAATGCCGACTTAAGTGCAAGAAGGGTGAATCTTGTAAGAGTTTGTGGTTTGAGCGGTTCCTGGGAGACCAGTATTGGATTCCGATGCACCAGTGCAGGTTTACTGTATGCCTTGGAACTTTACATTGACGATGAAACACAGAAGTCGCATCGGAATTGAATATAAAAGGCACAATGCCGACTTAAGTACAAGAAGAGTGAATCTTCCAAGCGTTTGTGCTTTGAGCGGCTCCTGGGAGACCAGTATTGGATTCCGATGCACCAGTGCAGGTTTACTGTATCCCTTGGACCTTCACATTGACGATGAAACACAGATATCGCAGCGGAATTGAATATAAAAGGTACAATGCCGACTTAAGTACAAGAAGATTGAATCTTCCAAGAGTTTGTGCTTTGAGGGGCTCCTGGGAGACCAGTATTGGATTCCGATGCACCAGTGCAGGTTCACTGTATCCCTTGGACCTTCACATTGACGATGAAACACAGAAATCGCAGCGGAATTGAATATAAAAGGCACAATGCCGACTTAAGTACAAGAAGAGTGAATCTTCTAAGAGTTTGTGGTTTGAGGGGCTCCTGAGAGACCAGTATTGAATTGCGATGCACCAGTGCAGGTTTACTGTATCCCTTGGACCTTCACATTGACGATGAAACACAGAAATCGCATCGGAATTGAATATAGAAGGCACAATGCCGACTTAAGTACAAGAAGATAGAATCTTCTAAGAGTTTGGGCTTTGAGCGGCTCCTGGGAGACCAGTATTGGATTCCGATGCACCAGTGCAGGTTTACTGTATCCCTTGGACCTTCACATTGACGATGAAACACAGAAATCGCATCGCAATTGAATAAAAAAGGCACAATGCCGCCTTAAGTGCAATAAGAGTGAGTCTTCTAAGAGTTTGTGCTTTGAGCGTCTCCTGGGAGACCAGTATTGGATTCCGAAGCACCAGTGCAGGTTTACTGTATCCCTTGGACCTTCACATTGACGATGAAACACAGAAATCGCATCGGAATTGAATATAAAAGGCATAATGCCGACTTCAGTACAAGAAGAGTGAATCTTCTAAGAGTTTGTGCTTTGAGCGGCTCCTGAGAGCCAGTATTGGATTCCGATGCACCAGTGCAGGTTTACTGTATCCCTTGGACCTTCACATTGACGATGAAACACAGAACTCGCATCTGAATTGAATATAAAAGGCACAATGCCGACTTAAGTACAAGAAGAGGGAATCTTCTAAGAGTTTGTGGTTTGAGCCGCTCCTGGGAGACGAGTATTGGATTTCGATGCACCAGTGCAGGTTTACTGTATCCCTCGGACCTTCACATTGACGATGAAACACAGAAATTGCATCGGAATTGAATATAAAAGGCACAATGCTGACTTAAGTACAAGAAGAGTGAATCTTCTAAGAATTTGTACTTTGAGCGGCTCCTGGGAGACCAGTATAGGTTTCCGATGCACCAGTGCAGGTTTACTGTATCCTTCGGACCTTCACATTGACGATGAAACACAGAAATCGCATCGGGTTTGAATATAAAAGGCACAATGCCGACTTAAGTACAAGAAGAGTGAATCTTCTAAGAGTTTGTGGTTTGAGCGGCTCCAGGGAGACCAGTATTGGATTCCGATGCACCAGTGCAGGATTACTGTATCCCTTGAACCTTCACATTGACGATGAAACACAGAAATCGCATCGGAATTGAATATAAAAGGCACAATGCCGACTTAAGTACAAGAAGATTGAATCTTCCAAGAGTTTGTGCTTTGAGTGGCTCCTGGGAGACCAGTATTGGATTCCGATGCACCAGTGCAGGTTTACTGTATCCCTTGGACCTTCACATTGACGATGAAACACAGAAATCGCAGCGGAATTGAATATAAAAGGCACAATGCCGACTTAAGTACAAGAAGAGTGAATCTTCTAAGAATTTGTACTTTGAGCGGCTCCTGGGAGACCAGTATAGGATTCCGATGCACCAGTGCAGGTTTACTGTATCCCTCGGACCTTCACATTGACGATGAAACACAGAAATTGCATCGGAATTGAATATAAAAGACACAATGCTGACTTAAGTACAAGAAGAGTGAATCATCTAAGAATTTGTACTTTGAGCGGCTCCTGGGAGACCAGTATAGGATTCCGATGCACCAGTGCAGGTTTACTGTATCCCTCGGACCTTCACATTGACGATGAAACACAGAAATCGCATCGGGTTTGAATATAAAAGGCACAATGCCGACTTAAGTACAAGAAGAGTGAATCTTCTAAGAGTTTGTGGTTTGAGCGGCTCCAGGGAGACCAGTATTGGATTCCGATGCACCAGTGCAGGATTACTGTATCCCTTGAACCTTCACATTGACGATGAAACACAGAAATCGCATCGGAATTGAATATAAAAGGCACAATGCCGACTTAAGTACAAGAAGATTGAATCTTCCAAGAGTTTGTGCTTTGAGTGGCTCCTGGGAGACCAGTATTGGATTCCGATGCACCAGTGCAGGTTTACTGTATCCCTTGGACCTTCACATTGACGATGAAACACAGAAATCGCATCGGAATTGAATATAGAAGGCACAATGCCGACTTAAGTACAAGAAGATTGAATCTTCCAAGAGTTTGTGCTTTGAGTGGCACCTGGGAGACCAGTATTGGATTCCGATGCACCAGTGCAGGTTTACTGTATCCCTCGGACCTTCACAATGACGATGAAACACAGAAATCGCATCGGGTTTGAATATAAAAGGCACAATGCCGACTTAAGTACAAGAAGAGTGAATCTTCTAAGAGTTTGTGGTTTGAGCGGCTCCAGGGAGACCAGTATTGGATTCCGATGCACCAGTGCAGGATTCCTGTATCCCTTGAACCTTCACATTGACGATGAATCACAGAAATCGCATCGGAATTGAATATAAAAGGCACAATGCCGACTTAAGTACAAGAAGATTGAATCTTCCAAGAGTTTGTGCTTTGAGTGGCTCCTGGGAGACCAGTATTGGATTCCGATGCACCAGTGCAGGTTTACTGTATCCCTTGGACCTTCACATTGACGATGAAACACAGAAATCGCATCGGAATTGAATATAAAAGGCACAATGCCGACTTAAGTACAAGAAGATTGAATCTTCCAAGAGTTTGTGCTTTGAGTGGCTCCTGGGAGACCAGTATAGGATTCCGATGCACCAGTGCAGGTTTAATGTATCCCTCGGACCTTCACATTGACGATGAAACACAGAAATCGCATCGGGTTTGAATATAAAAGGCACAATGCCGACTTAAGTACAAGAAGAGTGAATCTTCTAAGAGTTTGTGGTTTGAGCGGCTCCAGGGAGACCAGTATTGGATTCCGATGCACCAGTGCAGGATTACTGTATCCCTTGAACCTTCACATTGACGATGAAACACAGAAATCGCATCGGAATTGAATATAAAAGGCACAATGCCGACTTAAGTACAAGAAGATTGAATCTTCCAAGAGTTTGTGCTTTGAGTGGCTCCTGGGAGACCAGTATTGGATTCCGATGCACCAGTGCAGGTTTACTGTATCCCTTGGACCTTCACATTGACGATGAAACACAGAAATCGCAGCGGAATTGAATATAAAAGGCACAATGCCGACTTAAGTACAAGAAGAGTGAATCTTCTAAGAATTTGTACTTTGAGCGGCTCCTGGGAGACCAGTATAGGATTCCGATGCACCAGTGCAGGTTTACTGTATCCCTCGGACCTTCACATTGACGATGAAACACAGAAATTGCATCGGAATTGAATATAAAAGGCACAATGCTGACTTAAGTACAAGAAGAGTGAATCTTCTAAGAATTTGTACTTTGAGCGGCTCCTGGGAGACCAGTATAGGATTCCGATGCACCAGTGCAGGTTTACTGTATCCCTCGGACCTTCACATTGACGATGAAACACAGAAATCGCATCGGGTTTGAATATAAAAGGCACAATGCCGACTTAAGTACAAGAAGAGCGAATCTTCTAAGAGGTTGTGATTTGAGCGGCTCCTGGGAGACCAGTATTGAATTCCGATGCACCAGTGCAGATTTACTGTATCCCTTGGACCTTCACATTGACGATGAAACACAGAAATCGCATCGGAATTGAATATAAAAGGCACAATGCCGACTTAAGTACAAGAAGAGCGAATCTTCTAAGAGGTTGTGGTTTGAGCGGCTCCTGGGAGACCAGTATTGAATTCCGATGCACCACTGCAGATTTACTGTATCCCTTGGACCTTCTCATTGACGATGAAACACAGAAATCGCAGCGGAATTGAATATAAAAGGCACAATGCCGACTTAAGTACAAGAAGAGTGAATCTTCTAAGAGTTTGTGATTTGAGCGGCTCCTGGGAGACCAGTATTGGATTCCGATGCACCAGTGCAGGTTTACTGTATCCCTTGGACCTTCACATTGACGATGAAACACAGAAATTGCATCGGAATTGAATATAAAAGGCACAATGCCGACTTAAGTACAAGAAGAGTGAATCTTCTAAGAGTTTGTGCTTTGAGCGGCTCCTGGGAGACCAGTATTGGATTCCGATGCACCAGTGCAGGTTTACTGTATCCCTTGGACCTTCACATTGACGATGAAACACAGAAATCGCAGCGGAATTGAATATAAAAGGCACAATGCCGACTTAAGTACAAGAAGAGTGAATCTTCTAAGAGTTTGTGCTTTGAGCGGCTCCTGGGAGACCAGTATTGGATTCCGATGCACCAGTGCAGGTTTACTGTATCCCTTGGACCTTCACATTGACGATGAAACACAGAAATCGCAGCGGAATTGAATATAAAAGGCACAATGCCGACTTAAGTACAAGAAGAGTGAATCTTCTAAGAGTTTGTGCTTTGAGCGGCTCCTGAGAGACCAGTATTGAATTGCGATGCACCAGTGCACGTTTACTGTATCCCTTGGACCTTCACATTGACGATGAAACACAGAAATCGCATCGCAATTGAATATAAAAGGCACAATGCCGACTTAAGTACAAGAAGATAGAATCTTCTAAGAGTTTGGGCTTTGAGCGGCTCCTGGGAGACCAGAATTGGATTCCGATGCACCAGTGCAGGTTTACTGTATCCCTTGGACCTTCACATAGACGATGAAACTCAGAAATCGCATCGGAATTGAATATAAAAGGCATAATGCCGACTTCAGTACAAGAAGAGTGAATCTTCTAAGAGTTTGCGCTTTGAGCGGCCCCTGGGAGACCAGTATTGGATTCCGATGCACCAGTGCAGGTTTACTGTATCCCTTGGACCTTCACATTGACGATGAAACACAGAAATCGCTTCGGAATTGAATATAAAAGGCACAATGCCGACTTAAGTACAAGAGGAGGGAATCTTCTAAGAGTTTGTGGTTTGAGCCGCTCCTGGGAGACCAGTATTGGATTTCGATGCACCAGTGAAAGTTTACTGTATCCCTTGGACCTTCACATTGACGATGAAACACAGAAATCGCATCGGAATTGAATATAAAAGGCACAATGCCGACTTAAGTACAAGAAGAGCGAATCTTCTAAGAGGTTGTGATTTGAGCGGCTCCTGGGAGACCAGTATTGAATTCCGATGCACCAGTGCAGATTTACTGTATCCCTTGGACCTTCACATTGACGATGAAACACAGAAATCGCATCGGAATTGAATATAAAAGGCACAATGCCGACTTAAGTACAAGAAGAGCGAATCTTCTAAGATGTTGTGGTTTGAGCGGCTCCTGGGAGACCAGTATTGAATTCCGATACACCAGTGCAGATTTACTGTATCCCTTGGACCTTCACATTGACGATGAAACACAGAAATCGCATCGGAATTGAATATAAAAGGCACAATGCCGACTTAAGTACAAGAAGAGTGAGTCTTCTAAGAGTTTGTGCTTTGAGCGTCTCCTGGGAGACCAGTATTGGATTCCGATGCACCAGTGCAGGTTTACTGTATCCCTCGGACCTTCACATTGACGATGAAACACAGAAATCGCATCGGGTTTGAATATAAGAGGCACAATGCCGACTTAAGTACAAGAAGAGTGAATCTTCTAAGAGTTTGTGGTTTGAGCGGCTCCAGGGAGACCAGTATTGGATTCCGATGCACCAGTGCAGGATTACTGTATCCCTTGGATCTTCACATTGACGATGAAACACAGAAATCGCATCAAAATTGAATATAAAAGGCACAATGCCGACTTAAGTACAAGAAGAGCGAATCTTCTAAGAGGTTGTGGTTTGAGCGGCTCCTGGGAGACCAGTATTGAATTCCGATGCACCAGTGCAGATTTACTGTATCCCTTGGACCTTCACATTGACGATGAAACACAGAAATCGCATCGCAATTGAATATAAAAGGCACAATGCCGACTTAAGTACAAGAAGAGTGAATCTTCTAAGAGTTTGTGCTTTGAGCGGCTCCTGGGAGACCAGTATTAGATTCCGATGGACCAGTGCAGGTTAACTGTATCCCTTTGACTTTCACATTGACGATGAAACACAGAAATCGCATCGCAATTGAATATAAAAGGCACAATGCCGACTTAAGTACAAGAAGAGTGAATCTTCTAAATATTTGTACTTTGAGCGGCTCCTGGGAGACCAGTATAGGATTCTGATGCACCAGTGCAGATTTACTGTATCCCTCGGACCTTCACATTGACGATGAAACACAGAAATCGCATCGGAATTTAATATAAAAGGCACAATGCCGAGTTAAGTTAAAGAAGTGTGAATCTTCTAAGATATTTTGCTTTCAGCGGCTCCTCGGAGAGCAGTATTGGATTCCGATGCACCAGTGCAGGATTACTGTATGCCTTGGACCTTTACATTGACGATGAAACACAGAAGTCGCATCGGAATTGAATATAAAAGGCACAATGCAGACTTAAGTACAAGAAGAGTGAATCTTCCAAGAGTTTGTGATTTGAGCGGCTCCTGGGAGACCAGTATTGGATTCCGATGCACCAGTGCAGGTTTACTGTATCCCTTGGACCTTCACATTGACGATGAAACACAGAAATCGCAGCGGAATTGAATATAAAAGGCACAATGCCGACTTAAGTACAAGAAGAGTGAATCTTCTAAGAGTTTGTGGTTTGAGGGGCTCGTGAGAGACGAGTATTGAATTGCGATGCACCAGTGCACGTTTACCGTATCCCTTGGACCTTCACATTGACGATGAAACACAGAAATCGCATCGCAATTGAAAATAAAAGGCACAATGCCGACTTAAGTACAAGAAGATAGAATCTTCTAAGAGTTTTGGCTTTGAGCGGCTCCTGGGAGACCAGTATTGGATTCCGATGCACCAGTGCAGGTTTACTGTATGCCTTGGACCTTTACATTGACGATGAAACACAGAAGCCGCATCGGAATTGAATATAAAAGGCACAATGCCGACTTAAGTACAAGAAGAGGGAATCTTCTAAGAGTTTGTGCTTTGAGCGGCTCCGGGGAGACCAGTATTAGATTCAGATGCACCAGTGCAGGATTACTGTATCCCTTGGACCTTCACATTGACGATGAAACACAGATATCGCATAGGAATTGAATATAATAGGCACAATGCCGACTTAAGTACAAGAAGAGTGAGTCTTCTATCAGTTTGTGGTTTGAGCGGCTCCTGGGAGACAAGTATTAGATTCCGATGCACCAGTGCAGGTTTACTGTATCCCTTGGACCTTCACATTGACGATGAAACACAGAAATTGCATCGGAATTCAATATAAAAGGCACAATGCCGACTTCAGTACAAGAAGAGTGAGTCTTCTAAGAGTTTGTGCTTTGAGCGGCTCCTGGGAGACCAGTATTAGATTACGATGCACCAGAGCAGCCTTAGTGTATCCCTTGGACCTTCACATTGACGATGGAACACAGAAATCGCATCGGAATTGAATATAAAAGGCACAATGCCGAGTTAAGATAAAGAAGTGTGAATCTTCTAAGATTTTTTGCTTTCAGCGGCTCCTCGGAGAGCAGTATTGGATTCCGATGCACCAGTGCTGGTTTACTGTATCCCTTGGACCTTCACATTGACGATGAAACACAGAAATCGCATCGAAATTGAATATAATAGGCACAATGCCGACTTAAGTACTAGAAGAGTGAATCTTCTAAGAGTTTGTGGTATGAGCGGTTCCTGGGAGACCAGTATTGGATTCCGATGCACCAGTGCAGGTTTACTGTATCCCTTGGACCTTCACATTGACGATGAAACACAGAAATCGCATCGGAATTGAATAAAAAAGGCACAATGCCGACTTAAGTGCAAGAAGAGTGAGTCTTCTAAGAGTTTGCGCTTTGAGCGGCTCCTGGGAGACCAGTATTGGATTCCGATGCTCCAGTGCAGGTTTACTGTATCCCTTGGACCTTCACATTGACGATGAAACACAGAAATTGCATCGGAATTGAATATAAAAGGCACAATGCCGACTTAAGTACAAGAAGAGTGAATCTTCTAAGAGTTTGTGCTTTGAGCGGCTCCTGGGAGACCAGTATTGGATTCCGATGCACCAGTGCAGGTTTACTGTATCCCTTGGACCTTCACATTGACGATGAAACACAGATATCGCAGCGGAATTGAATATAAAAGGCACAATGCCGCCTTAAGTACAAGAAGAGTGAATCTTCTAAGAGTTTGTGCTTTGAGCGGCTCCTGGGAGACCAGTATTGGATTCCGATGCACCAGTGCAGGTTTACTGTATCCCTTGGACCTTCACATTGACGATGAAACACAGAAATCGCAGCGGAATTGAATATAAAAGGCACAATGCCGACTTAAGTACAAGAAGAGTGAATCTTCTAAGAGTTTGTGCTTTGAGCGGCTCCTGAGAGACCAGTATTGAATTGCGATGCACCAGTGCACGTTTACTGTATCCCTTGGACCTTCACATTGACGATGAAACACAGAAATCGCATCGCAATTGAATATAAAAGGCATAATGCCGACTTAAGTACAAGAAGATAGAATCTTCTAAGAGTTTGGGCTTTGAGCGGCTCCTGGGAGACCAGAATTGGATTCCGATGCACCAGTGCAGGTTTACTGTATCCCTTGGACCTTCACATAGACGATGAAACTCAGAAATCGCATCGGAATTGAATATAAAAGGCATAATGCCGACTTCAGTACAAGAAGAGTGAATCTTCTAAGAGTTTGCGTTTTGAGCGGCCCCTGGGAGACCAGTATTGGATTCCGATGCACCAGTGCAGGTTTACTGTATCCCTTGGACCTTCACATTGACGATGAAACACAGAAATCGCTTCGGAATTGAATATAAAAGGCACAATGCCGACTTAAGTACAAGAAGAGCGAATCTTCTAAGAGGTTGTGATTTGAGCGGCTATTGGGAGACCAGTATTGAATTCCGATGCACCAGTGCAGATTTACTGTATCCCTTGGACCTTCACATTGACGATGAAACACAGAAATCGCATCGGAATTGAATATAAAAGGCACAATGCCGACTTAAGTACAAGAAGAGCGAATCTTCTAAGAGGTTGTGGTTTGAGCGGCTCCTGGGAGACTAGTATTGAATTCCGATGCACCAGTGCAGATTTACTGTATCCCTTGGACCTTCACATTGACGATGAAACACAGAAATCGCATCGGAATTGAATATAAAAGGCTCAATGCCGACTTAAGTACAAGAAGAGTGAGTCTTCTAAGAGTTTGTGCTTTGAGCGTCTCCTGGGAGACCAGTATTGGATTCCGATTCACCAGTGCAGGTTTACTGTATCCCTCGGACCTTCACATTGACGATGAAACACAGAAATCGCATCGGGTTTGAATATAAGAGGCACAATGCCGACTTAAGTACAAGAAGAGTGAATCTTCTAAGAGTTTGTGGTTTGAGCGGCTCCAGGGAGACCAGTATTGGATTCCGATGCACCAGTGCAGGATTACTGTATCCCTTGGATCTTCACATTGACGATGAAACACAGAAATCGCATCAAAATTGAATATAAAAGGCACAATGCCGACTTAAGTACAAGAAGAGCGAATCTTCTAAGAGGTTGTGGTTTGAGCGGCTCCTGGGAGACCAGTATTGAATTCCGATGCACCAGTGCAGATTTACTGTATCCCTTGGACCTTCACATTGACGATGAAACACAGAAATCGCATCGCAATTGAATATAAAAGGCACAATGCCGACTTAAGTACATGAAGAGTGAATCTTCGAAGAGTTTGTGCTTTGAGCGGCTCCTGGGAGACCAGTATTAGATTCCGATGGACCAGTGCAGGTTAACTGTATCCCTTTGACTTTCACATTGACGATGAAACACAGAAATCGCATCGGAATTGAATAGAAAAAGCACAATGCCGACTTAAGTACAAGAAAAGTGAATCTTCTAAGAGTTTGTGCTTTGAGCGGCTCCTGGGGGACCAGTATAGGTTTCCGATGCACCAGTGCAGATTTACTGTATCCCTCGGACCTTCACATTGACGATGAAACACAGAAATCGCATCGGAATTGAATATAAAAGGCACAATGCCGAGTTAAGTTAAAGAAGTGTGAATCTTCTAAGATTTTTTGCTATCAGCGGCTCCTCGGAGAGCAGTATTGGATTCCGATGCACCAGTGCTGGTTTACTGTATCCCTTGGACCTTCACATTGACGATGAAACACAGAAATCGCATCGAAATTGAATATAAAAGGCACAATGCCAACTTAAGTACTAGTAGAGTGAATCTTCTAAGAGTTTGTGGTATGAGCGGTTCCTGAGAGACCAGTATTGGATTCCGATGCACCAGTGCAGGTTTACTGTATCCCTTGGACCTTCCCATTGACGATGAAACACAGAAATCGCATCGGAATTGAATATAAAAGGCACAATGCCGACTTAAGTGCAAGAAGGGTGAATCTTCTAACAGTTTGTGCTTTGAGCGGCTCCTGGGAGACCAGTATTGGATTCCGATGCACCAGTGCAGGTTTACTGTATGCCTTGGTCTTTTACATTGACGATGAAACACAGACGTCGCATCGGAATTGAATATAAAAGGCACAATGCCGACTTAAGTACAAGAAGAGTGAATCTTCTAAGAGTTTGGGGTTTGAGGGGCTCCTGAGAGACCAGTATTGAATTGCGATGCACCAGTGCACGTTTACTGTATCCCTTGGATCTTCACATTGACGATGAAACACAGATATCGCATCGCAATTGAATATAAAAGGCACAATGCCGACTTAAGTACAAGAAGATAGAATCTTCTAAGAGTTTGGGGTTTGAGCGGCTCCTGGGAGACCAGTATTGGATTCCGATGCACCAGTACAGGTTTACTGTATCCCTTGGACCTTCACATTGACGATGAAACACAGAAATCGCATCGGAATTGAATAAAAAAGGCACAATGCCGACTTAAGTGCAAGAAGAGTGAGTCTCCTAAGAGTTTGTGCTTTGAGCGTCTCCTGGGAGACCAGTATTGGATTCCGAAGCACCAGTGCAGGTTTACTGTATCCCTTGGACCTTCACATTGACGACGAAGCACAGAAATCGCATCGGAATTGAATATAAAAGGCATAATGCCGACTTCAGTACAAGAAGAGTGAATCTTCTAAGAGTTTGTGGTTTGAGCGGCTCCTGGGAGACCAGTATTGAATTCCGATGCACCAGTGCACGTTTACTGTATCCCTTGGACCTTCACATTGACGATGAAACACAGAAATCGCATCGGAATAGAATAAAAAAGGCTCAATGCCGACTTAAGTGCAAGAAGAGTGAATCTTCTAAAAGTTTGTGCTTTGAGCGTCTCCTGGGAGACCAGTATTGGATTCCGAAGCACCAGTGCAGGTTTACTGTATCCCTTGGACCTTCACATTGACGACGAAACACAGAAATCGCATCGGAATTTAATATAAAAGGTATAATGCCGACTTCAGTACAAGAAGAGTGAATCTTCTAAGAGTTTGTGGTTTGAGCGTCTCCTGGGAGACCAGTATTGGATTCCGAAGCACCAGTGCAGGTTTACTGTATCCCTTGGAACTTCACATTGACGACGAAACACAGAAATCGCATCGGAATTGAATATAAAAGGCATAATGCCGACTTCAGTACAAGAAGAGTGAATCTTCTAAGAGTTTGTGGTTTGAGCGGCTCCTGGGAGACCAGTATTGGATTCCGATGCACCAGTGCAGGTTTACTGTATCCCTTGGACCTTCACATTGACGATGAAACACAGAAATCCCATCGTAATTGAATATAAAAGGCACAATGCCGACTTAAGTACTAGAAGAGTGAATCTTCTAAGAGTTTGCGCTTTGAGCGGCCCCTGGGAGACCAGTATTTGATTCCGATGCACCAGTGCAGGTTTACTGTATCCCTTGGACCTTCACATTGACGATGAAACACAGAAATCGCTTCGGAATTGAATATAAAAGGCACAATGCCGACTTAAGTACAAGAAGAGGGAATCTTCTAAGAGTTTGTGGTTTGAGCCGCTCCTGGGAGACCAGTATTGGATTTCGATGCACCAGTGAAAATTTACTGTATCCCTTAGACCTTCACATTGACGATGAAACACAGAAATCGCATCGGAATTGAATATAAAAGGCACAATGCCGACTTAAGTACAAGAAGAGCGAATCTTCTAAGAGGTTGTGATTTGAGCGGCTCCTGGGAGACCAGTATTGAATTCCGATGCACCAGTGCAGATTTACTGTATCCCTTGGACCTTCACATTGACGATGAAACACAGAAATCGCATCGGAATTGAATATAAAAGGCACAATGCCGACTTAAGTACAAGAAGAGCGAATCTTCTAAGAGGTTGTGGTTTGAGCGGCTCCTGGGAGACCAGTATTGAATTCCGATACACCAGTGCAGATTTACTGTATCCCTTGGACCTTCACATTGACGATGAAACACAGAAATCGCATCGGAATTGAATATAAAAGGCACAATGCCGACTTAAGTACAAGAAGAGTGAGTCTTCTAAGAGTTTGTGCTTTGAGCGTCTCCTGGGAGACCAGTATTGGATTCCGATGCACCAGTGCAGGTTTACTGTATCCCTCGGACCTTCACATTGACGATGAAACACAGAAATCGCATCGGGTTTGAATATAAGAGGCACAATGCCGACTTAAGTACAAGAAGAGTGAATCTTCTAAGAGTTTGTGGTTTGAGCGGCTCCAGGGAGACCAGTATTGGATTCCGATGCACCAGTGCAGGATTACTGTATCCCTTTGACTTTCACATTGACGATGAAACACAGAAATCGCATCGCAATTGAATATAAAAGGCACAATGCCGACTTAAGTACAAGAAGAGTGAATCTTCTAAATATTTGTACTTTGAGCGGCTCCTGGGAGACCAGTATAGGATTCTGATGCACCAGTGCAGATTTACTGTATCCCTCGGACCTTCACATTGACGATGAAACACAGAAATCGCATCGGAATTGAATATAAAAGGCACAATGCCGAGTTAAGTTAAAGAAGTGTGAATCTTCTAAGATATTTTGCTTTCAGCGGCTCCTCGGAGAGCAGTATTGGATTCCGATGCACCAGTGCAGGATTACTGTATGCCTTGGACCTTTACATTGACGATGAAACACAGAAGTCGCATCGGAATTGAATATAAAAGGCACAATGCAGACTTAAGTACAAGAAGAGTGAATCTTCCAAGAGTTTGTGATTTAAGCGGCTCCTGGGAGACCAGTATTGGATTCCGATGCACCAGTGCAGGTTTACTGTATCCCTTGGACTTTCACATTGACGATGAAACACAGAAATCGCAGCGGAATTGAATATAAAAGGCACAATGCCGACTTAAGTACAAGAAGAGTGAATCTTCTAAGAGTTTGTGGTTTGAGGGGCTCGTGAGAGACCAGTATTGAATTGCGATGCACCAGTGCACGTTTACCGTATCCCTTGGACCTTCACATTGACGATGAAACACAGACATCGCTTCGCAATTGAAAATAAAAGGCACAATGCCGACTTAAGTACAAGAAGATAGAATCTTCTAAGAGTTTGGGCTTTGAGCGGCTCCTGGGAGACCAGTATTGGATTCCGATGCACCAGTGCAGGTTTACTGTATGCCTTGGACCTTTACATTGACGATGAAACACAGAAGCCGCATCGGAATTGAATATAAAAGGCACAATGCCGACTTAAGTACAAGAAGAGGGAATCTTCTAAGAGTTTGTGCTTTGAGCGGCTCCGGGGAGACCAGTGTTAGATTCAGATGCACCAGTGCAGGATTACTGTATCCCTTGGACCTTCACATTGACGATGAAACACAGATATCGCATAGGAATTGAATATAATAGGCACAATGCCGACTTAAGTACAAGAAGAGTGAGTCTTCTATCAGTTTGTGGTTTGAGCGGCTCCTGGGAGACAAGTATTAGATTCCGATGCACCAGTGCAGGTTTACTGTATCCCTTGGACCTTCACATTGACGATGAAACACAGAAATTGCATCGGAATTCAATATAAAAGGCACAATGCCGACTTCAGTACAAGAAGAGTGAGTCTTCTAAGAGTTTGTGCTTTGAGCGTCTCCTGGGAGACCAGTATTGGATTCCGATGCACCAGTGCAGGTTTACTGTATCCCTCGGACCTTCACATTGACGATGAAACACAGAAATCGCATCGGGTTTGAATATAAGAGGCACAATGCCGACTTAAGTACAAGAAGAGTGAATCTTCTAAGAGTTTGTGGTTTGAGCGGCTCCAGGGAGACCAGTATTGGATTCCGATGCACCAGTGCAGATTTACTGTATCCCTTGGACCTTCACATTGACGATGAAACACAGAAATCGCATCGGAATTGAATATAAAAGGCACAATGCCGACTTAAGTACAAGAAGAGCGAATCTTCTAAGAGGTTGTGGTTTGAGCGGCTCCTGGGAGACCAGTATTGAATTCCGATACACCAGTGCAGATTTACTGTATCCCTTGGACCTTCACATTGACGATGAAACACAGAAATCGCATCGGAATTGAATATAAAAGGCACAATGCCGACTTAAGTACAAGAAGAGTGAGTCTTCTAAGAGTTTGTGCTTTGAGCGTCTCCTGGGAGACCAGTATTGGATTCCGATGCACCAGTGCAGGTTTACTGTATCCCTCGGACCTTCACATTGACGATGAAACACAGAAATCGCATCGGGTTTGAATATAAGAGGCACAATGCCGACTTAAGTACAAGAAGAGTGAATCTTCTAAGAGTTTGTGGTTTGAGCGGCTCCAGGGAGACCAGTATTGGATTCCGATGCACCAGTGCAGGATTACTGTATCCCTTTGACTTTCACATTGACGATGAAACACAGAAATCGCATCGCAATTGAATATAAAAGGCACAATGCCGACTTAAGTACAAGAAGAGTGAATCTTCTAAATATTTGTACTTTGAGCGGCTCCTGGGAGACCAGTATAGGATTCTGATGCACCAGTGCAGATTTACTGTATCCCTCGGACCTTCACATTGACGATGAAACACAGAAATCGCATCGGAATTGAATATAAAAGGCACAATGCCGAGTTAAGTTAAAGAAGTGTGAATCTTCTAAGATATTTTGCTTTCAGCGGCTCCTCGGAGAGCAGTATTGGATTCCGATGCACCAGTGCAGGATTACTGTATGCCTTGGACCTTTACATTGACGATGAAACACAGAAGTCGCATCGGAATTGAATATAAAAGGCACAATGCAGACTTAAGTACAAGAAGAGTGAATCTTCCAAGAGTTTGTGATTTGAGCGGCTCCTGGGAGACCAGTATTGGATTCCGATGCACCAGTGCAGGTTTACTGTATCCCTTGGACCTTCACATTGACGATGAAACACAGAAATCGCAGCGGAATTGAATATAAAAGGCACAATGCCGACTTAAGTACAAGAAGAGTGAATCTTCTAAGAGTTTGTGGTTTGAGGGGCTCGTGAGAGACCAGTATTGAATTGCGATGCACCAGTGCACGTTTACCGTATCCCTTGGACCTTCACATTGACGATGAAACACAGACATCGCTTCGCAATTGAAAATAAAAGGCACAATGCCGACTTAAGTACAAGAAGATAGAATCTTCTAAGAGTTTGGGCTTTGAGCGGCTCCTGGGAGACCAGTATTGGATTCCGATGCACCAGTGCAGGTTTACTGTATGCCTTGGACCTTTACATTGACGTTGAAACACAGAAGCCGCATCGGAATTGAATATAAAAGGCACAATGCCGACTTAAGTACAAGAAGAGGGAATCTTCTAAGAGTTTGTGCTTTGAGCGGCTCCGGGGAGACCAGTGTTAGGTTCAGATGCACCAGTGCAGGATTACTGTATCCCTTGGACCTTCACATTGACGATGAAACACAGATATCGCATAGGAATTGAATATAATAGGCACAATGCCGACTTAAGTACAAGAAGAGTGAGTCTTCTATCAGTTTGTGGTTTGAGCGGCTCCTGGGAGACAAGTATTAGATTCCGATGCACCAGTGCAGGTTTACTGTATCCCTTGGACCTTCACATTGACGATGAAACACAGAAATTGCATCGGAATTCAATATAAAAGGCACAATGCCGACTTCAGTACAAGAAGAGTGAGTCTTCTAAGAGTTTGTGCTTTGAGTGGCTCCTGGGAGACCAGTATTAGATTCCGATGCACCAGAGCAGCCTTAGTGTATCCCTTGGACCTTCACATTGACGATGGAACACAGAAATCGCATCGGAATTGAATATAAAAGGCACAATGCCGAGTTAAGATAAAGAAGTGTGAATCTTCTAAGATTTTTTGCTTTCAGCGGCTCCTCGGAGAGCAGTATTGGATTCCGATGCACCAGTGCTGGTTTACTGTATCCCTTGGACCTTCACATTGACGATGAAACACAGAAATCGCATCGAAATTGAATATAATAGGCACAATGCCGACTTAAGTACTAGAAGAGTGAATCTTCTAAGAGTTTGTGGTATGAGCGGTTCCTGGGAGACCAGTATTGGATTCCGATGCACCAGTGCAGGTTTACTGTATCCCTTGGACCTTCACATTGACGATGAAACACAGAAATCGCATCGGAATTGAATAAAAAAGGCACAATGCCGACTTAAGTGCAAGAAGAGTGAGTCTTCTAAGAGTTTGCGCTTTGAGCGGCTCCTGGGAGACCAGTATTGGATTCCGATGCTCCAGTGCAGGTTTACTGTATCCCTTGGACCTTCACATTGACGATGAAACACAGAAATTGCATCGGAATTGAATATAAAAGGCACAATGCCGACTTAAGTACAAGAAGAGTGAATCTTCTAAGAGTTTGTGCTTTGAGCGGCTCCTGGGAGACCAGTATTGGATTCCGATGCACCAGTGCAGGTTTACTGTATCCCTTGGACCTTCACATTGACGATGAAACACAGAAATCGCAGCGGAATTGAATATAAAAGGCACAATGCCGCCTTAAGTACAAGAACAGTGAATCTTCTAAGAGTTTGTGCTTTGAGCGGCTCCTGGGAGACCAGTATTGGATTCCGATGCACCAGTGCAGGTTTACTGTATCCCTTGGACCTTCACATTGACGATGAAACACAGAAATCGCAGCGGAATTGAATATAAAAGGCACAATGCCGACTTAAGTACAAGAATAGTGAATCTTCTAAGAGTTTGTGCTTTGAGCGGCTCCTGAGAGACCAGTATTGAATTGCGATGCACCAGTGCACGTTTACTGTATCCCTTGGACCTTCACATTGACGATGAAACACAGAAATCGCATCGCAATTGAATATAAAAGGCATAATGCCGACTTAAGTACAAGAAGATAGAATCTTCTAAGAGTTTGGGCTTTGAGCTGCTCCTGGGAGACCAGAATTGGATTCCGATGCACCAGTGCAGGTTTACTGTATCCCTTGGACCTTCACATAGACGATGAAACTCAGAAATCGCATCGGAATTGAATATAAAAGGCATAATGCCGACTTCAGTACAAGAAGAGTGAATCTTCTAAGAGTTTGCGCTTTGAGCGGCCCCTGGGAGACCAGTATTGGATTCCGATGCACCAGTGCAGGTTTACTGTATCCCTTGGACCTTCACATTGACGATGAAACACAGAAATCGCTTCGGAATTGAATATAAAAGGCACAATGCCGACTTAAGTACAAGAAGAGCGAATCTTCTAAGAGGTTGTGGTTTGAGCGGCTCCTGGGAGACCAGTATTGAATTCCGATGCACCAGTGCAGATTTACTGTATCCCTTGGACCTTCACATTGACGATGAAACACAGAAATCGCATCGGAATTGAATATAAAAGGCTCAATGCCGACTTAAGTACAAGAAGAGTGAGTCTTCTAAGAGTTTGCGCTTTGAGCGTCTCCTGGGAGACCAGTATTGGATTCCGATGCACCAGTGCAGGTTTACTGTATCCCTCGGACCTTCACATTGACGATGAAACACAGAAATCGCATCGGGTTTGAATATAAGAGGCACAATGCCGACTTAAGTACAAGAAGAGTGAATCTTCTAAGAGTTTGTGGTTTGAGCGGCTCCAGGGAGACCAGTATTGGATTCCGATGCACCAGTGCAGGATTACTGTATCCCTTGGATCTTCACATTGACGATGAAACACAGAAATCGCATCAAAATTGAATATAAAAGGCACAATGCCGACTTAAGTACAAGAAGAGCGAATCTTCTAAGAGGTTGTGGTTTGAGCGGCTCCTGGGAGACCAGTATTGAATTCCGATGCACCAGTGCAGATTTACTGTATCCCTTGGACCTTCACATTGACGATGAAACACAGAAATCGCATCGCAATTGAATATAAAAGGCACAATGCCGACTTAAGTACATGAAGAGTGAATCTTCGAAGAGTTTGTGCTTTGAGCGGCTCCTGGGAGACCAGTATTAGATTCCGATGGACCAGTGCAGGTTAACTGTATCCCTTTGACTTTCACATTGACGATGAAACACAGAAATCGCATCGGAATTGAATAGAAAAAGCACAATGCCGACTTAAGTACAAGAAAAGTGAATCCTCTAAGAGTTTGTGCTTTGAGCGGCTCCTGGGGGACCAGTATAGGTTTCCGATGCACCAGTGCAGATTTACTGTATCCCTCGGACCTTCACATTGACGATGAAACACAGAAATCGCATCGGAATTGAATATAAAAGGCACAATGCCGAGTTAAGTTAAAGAAGTGTGAATCTTCTAAGATTTTTTGCTATCAGCGGCTCCTCGGAGAGCAGTATTGGATTCCGATGCACCAGTGCTGGTTTACTGTATCCCTTGGACCTTCACATTGACGATGAAACACAGAAATCGCATCGAAATTGAATATAAAAGGCACAATGCCAACTTAAGTACTAGAAGAGTGAATCTTCTAAGAGTTTGTGGTATGAGCGGTTCCTGGGAGACCAGTATTGGATTCCGATGCACCAGTGCAGGTTTACTGTATCCCTTGGACCTTCCCATTGACGATGAAACACAGAAATCGCATCGGAATTGAATATAAAAGGCACAATGCCGACTTAAGTGCAAGAAGGGTGAACCTTCTAACAGTTTGTGCTTTGAGCGGCTCCTGGGAGACCAGTATTGGATTCCGATGCACCAGTGCAGGTTTACTGTATGCCTTGGTCTTTTACATTGACGATGAAACACAAACGTCGCATCGGAATTGAATATAAAAGGCACAATGCCGACTTAAGTACAAGAAGAGTGAATCTTCTAAGAGTTTGGGGTTTGAGGGGCTCCTGAGAGACCAGTATTGAATTGCGATGCACCAGTGCACGTTTACTGTATCCCTTGGATCTTCACATTGACGATGAAACACAGATATCGCATCGCAATTGAATATAAAAGGCACAATGCCGACTTAAGTACAAGAAGATAGAATCTTCTAAGAGTTTGGGCTTTGAGTGGCTCCTGGGAGACCAGTATTGGATTCCGATGCACCAGTGCAGGTTTACTGTATCCCTTGGACCTTCACATTGACGATGAAACACAGAAATCGCATCGGAATTGAATAAAAAAGGCACAATGCCGACTTAAGTGCAAGAAGAGTGAGTCTCCTAAGAGTTTGTGCTTTGAGCGTCTCCTGGGAGACCAGTATTGGATTCCGAAGCACCAGTGCAGGTTTACTGTATCCCTTGGACCTTCACATTGACGACGAAGCACAGAAATCGCATCGGAATTGAATATAAAAGGCATAATGCCGACTTCAGTACAAGAAGAGTGAATCTTCTAAGAGTTTGTGGTTTGAGCGGCTCCTGGGAGACCAGTATTGAATTCCGATGCACCAGTGCACGTTTACTGTATCCCCTGGACCTTCACATTGACGATGAAACACAGAAATCGCATCGGAATAGAATAAAAAAGGCTCAATGCCGACTTAAGTGCAAGAAGAGTGAATCTTCTAAAAGTTTGTGCTTTGAGCGTCTCCTGGGAGACCAGTATTGGATTCCGAAGCACCAGTGCAGGTTTACTGTATCCCTTGGACCTTCACATTGACGACGAAACACAGAAATCGCATCGGAATTTAATATAAAAGGTATAATGCCGACTTCAGTACAAGAAGAGTGAATCTTCTAAGAGTTTGTGGTTTGAGCGTCTCCTGGGAGACCAGTATTGGATTCCGAAGCACCAGTGCAGGTTTACTGTATCCCTTGGACCTTCACATTGACGACGAAACACAGAAATCGCATCGGAATTGAATATAAAAGGCATAATGCCGACTTCAGTACAAGAAGAGTGAATCTTCTAAGAGTTTGTGGTTTGAGCGGCTCCTGGGAGACCAGTATTGGATTCCGATGCACCAGTGCAGGTTTACTGTATCCCTTGGACCTTCACATTGACGATGAAACACAGAAATCCCATCGTAATTGAATATAAAAGGCACAATGCCGACTTAAGTACAAGAAGAGTGAATCTTCTAAGAGTTTGCGCTTTGAGCGGCCCCTGGGAGACCAGTATTGGATTCCGATGCACCAGTGCAGGTTTACTGTATCCCTTGGACCTTCACATTGACGATGAAACTCAGAAATCGCATCGGAATTGAATATAAAAGGCACAATGACGACTTAAGTACAAGAAGAGGGAATCTTCTAAGAGTTTGTGGTTTGAGCCGCTTCTGGGAGACCAGTATTGGATTTAGATGCACCAGTGAAAGTTAACTGTATCCCTTGGACCTTCACATTGACGATGAAACACAGAAATTGCATCGGGTTTGAATATAAAAGGCACAATGCCGACTTAAGTACAAGAAGAGCGAATCTTCTAAGAGTTTGTGCTTTGAGCGGCTCCTGGGAGACCAGTATTGAATTCCGATGCACCAGTGCAGATTTACTGTATCCCTTGGACCTTAACATTGACGATGAAACACAGAAATCGCATCGGAATTGAATATAAAAGGCACAATGGCGACTTAAGTGCAAGAAGAGTGAATCTTCTAAGAGTTTGTGCTTTGAGCGGCTCCTGGGAGACCAGTATTGGATTCCGATGCACCAATGCAGGTTTACTGTATCCCTTGGACCTTCCCATTGACGATGAAACACAGAAATCGCATCGGAATTGAATATAAAAGGCACAATGCCGAATTAAGTGCAAGAAGAGTGAATCTTCTAAGAGTTTGTGCTTTGAGCGTCTCCTGGGAGACCAGCATTGGATTCCGAAGCACCGGTGCAGGTTTACTGTATCCCTTGGACCTTCACATTGACGATGAAACACAGAATTCGCATCGGAATTGAATATAAAAGGCACAATGCCGACTTAAGTACAAGACGAGTGAATCTTCTAAGAGTTTGTGGTTTGAGCGGTTCCTGGGAGACCAGTATTGGATTCCGATGCACCAGTGCAGATTTACTGTATCCCTTGGACCTTCACATTGACGATGAAACACAGAAATCGCAGCGGAATTGAATATAAAAGGCACAATGCCGACTTAAGTACAAGAAGAGTGAATCTTCTAAGAGTTTGTGGTTTGAGGGGCTCGTGAGAGACCAGTATTGAATTGCGATGCACCAGTGCACGTTTACCGTATCCCTTGGACCTTCACATTGACGATGAAACACAGAAATCGCATCGCAATTGAAAATAAAAGGCACAATGCCGACTTAAGTACAAGAAGATAGAATCTTCTAAGAGTTTGGGCTTTGAGCGGCTCCTGGGAGACCAGTATTGGATTCCGATGCACCAGTGCAGGTTTACTGTATGCCTTGGACCTTTACATTGACGATGAAACACAGAAGCCGCATCGGAATTGAATATAAAAGGCACAATGCCGACTTAAGTACAAGAAGAGGGAATCTTCTAAGAGTTTGTGCTTTGAGCGGCTCCGGGGAGACCAGTATTAGATTCAGATGCACCAGTGCAGGATTACTGTATCCCTTGGACCTTCACATTGACGATGAAACACAGATATCGCATAGGAATTGAATATAATAGGCACAATGCCGACTTCAGTACAAGAAGAGTGAGTCTTCTATCAGTTTGTGGTTTGAGCGGCTCCTGGGAGACAAGTATTAGATTCCGATGCACCAGTGCAGGTTTACTGTATCCCTTGGACCTTCACATTGACGATGAAACACAGAAATTGCATCGGAATTCAATATAAAAGGCACAATGCCGACTTCAGTACAAGAAGAGTGAGTCTTCTAAGAGTTTCTGCTTTGAGCGGCTCCTGGGAGACCAGTATTAGATTCCGATGCACCAGAGCAGCCTTAGTGTATCCCTTGGACCTTCACATTGACGATGGAACACAGAAATCGCATCGGAATTGAATATAAAAGGCACAATGCCGAGTTAAGATAAAGAAGTGTGAATCTTCTAAGATTTTTTGCTTTCAGCGGCTCCTCGGAGAGCAGTATTGGATTCCGATGCACCAGTGCTGGTTTACTGTATCCCTTGGACCTTCACATTGACGATGAAACACAGAAATCGCATCGAAATTGAATATAATAGGCACAATGCCGACTTAAGTACTAGAAGAGTGAATCTTCTAAGAGTTTGTGGTATGAGCGGTTCCTGGGAGACCAGTATTGGATTCCGATGCACCAGTGCAGGTTTACTGTATCCCTTGGACCTTCACATTGACGATGAAACACAGAAATCGCATCGGAATTGAATAAAAAAGGCACAATGCCGACTTAAGTGCAAGAAGAGTGAGTCTTCTAAGAGTTTGCGCTTTGAGCGGCTCCTGGGAGACCAGTATTGGATTCCGATGCTCCAGTGCAGGTTTACTGTATCCCTTGGACCTTCACATTGACGATGAAACACAGAAATTGCATCGGAATTGAATATAAAAGGCACAATGCCGACTTAAGTACAAGAAGAGTGAATCTTCTAAGAGTTTGTGCTTTGAGCGGCTCCTGGGAGACCAGTATTGGATTCCGATGCACCAGTGCAGGTTTACTGTATCCCTTGGACCTTCACATTGACGATGAAACACAGAAATCGCAGCGGAATTGAATATAAAAGGCACAATGCCGAGTTAAGTTAAAGAAGTGTGAATCTTCTAAGATTTTTTGCTATCAGCGGCTCCTCGGAGAGCAGTATTGGATTCCGATGCACCAGTGCTGGTTTACTGTATCCCTTGGACCTTCACATTGACGATGAAACACAGAAATCGCATCGAAATTGAATATAAAAGGCACAATGCCAACTTAAGTACTAGAAGAGTGAATCTTCTAAGAGTTTGTGGTATGAGCGGTTCCTGAGAGACCAGTATTGGATTCCGATGCACCAGTGCAGGTTTACTGTATCCCTTGGACCTTCCCATTGACGATGAAACACAGAAATCGCATCGGAATTGAATATAAAAGGCACAATGCCGACTTAAGTGCAAGAAGGGTGAAACTTCTAACAGTTTGTGCTTTGAGCGGCTCCTGGGAGACCAGTATTGGATTCCGATGCACCAGTGCAGGTTTACTGTATGCCTTGGTCTTTTACATTGACGATGAAACACAGACGTCGCATCGGAATTGAATATAAAAGGCACAATGCCGACTTAAGTACAAGAAGAGTGAATCTTCTAAGAGTTTGGGGTTTGAGGGGCTCCTGAGAGACCAGTATTGAATTGCGATGCACCAGTGCACGTTTACTGTATCCCTTGGATCTTCACATTGACGATGAAACACAGATATCGCATCGCAATTGAATATAAAAGGCACAATGCCGACTTAAGTACAAGAAGATAGAATCTTCTAAGAGTTTGGGCTTTGAGCGGCTCCTGGGAGACCAGTATTGGATTCCGATGCACCAGTGCAGGTTTACTGTATCCCTTGGACCTTCACATTGACGATGAAACACAGAAATCGCATCGGAATTGAATAAAAAAGGCACAATGCCGACTTAAGTGCAAGAAGAGTGAGTCTCCTAAGAGTTTGTGCTTTGAGCGTCTCCTGGGAGACCAGTATTGGATTCCGAAGCACCAGTGCAGGTTTACTGTATCCCTTGGACCTTCACATTGACGACGAAGCACAGAAATCGCATCGGAATTGAATATAAAAGGCATAATGCCAACTTCAGTACAAGAAGAGTGAATCTTCTAAGAGTTTGTGGTTTGAGCGGCTCCTGGGAGACCAGTATTGAATTCCGATGCACCAGTGCACGTTTACTGTATCCCTTGGACCTTCACATTGACGATGAAACACAGAAATCGCATCGGAATAGAATAAAAAAGGCTCAATGCCGACTTAAGTGCAAGAAGAGTGAATCTTCTAAAAGTTTGTGCTTTGAGCGTCTCCTGGGAGACCAGTATTGGATTCCGAAGCACCAGTGCAGGTTTACTGTATCCCTTGGACCTTCACATTGACGACGAAACACAGAAATCGCATCGGAATTTAATATAAAAGGTATAATGCCGACTTCAGTACAAGAAGAGTGAATCTTCTAAGAGTTTGTGGTTTGAGCGTCTCCTGGGAGACCAGTATTGGATTCCGAAGCACCAGTGCAGGTTTACTGTATCCCTTGGACCTTCACATTGACGACGAAACACAGAAATCGCATCGGAATTGAATATAAAAGGCATAATGCCGACTTCAGTACAAGAAGAGTGAATCTTCTAAGAGTTTGTGGTTTGAGCGGCTCCTGGGAGACCAGTATTGGATTCCGATGCACCAGTGCAGGTTTACTGTATCCCTTGGACCTTCACATTGACGATGAAACACAGAAATCCCATCGTAATTGAATATAAAAGGCACAATGCCGACTTAAGTACAAGAAGAGTGAATCTTCTAAGAGTTTGCGCTTTGAGCGGCCCCTGGGAGACCAGTATTGGATTCCGATGCACCAGTGCAGGTTTACTGTATCCCTTGGACCTTCACATTGACGATGAAACACAGAAATCGCTTCGGAATTGAATATAAAAGGCACAATGCCGACTTAAGTACAAGAAGAGGGAATCTTCTAAGAGTTTGTGGTTTGAGCCGCTCCTGGGAGACCAGTATTGGATTTCGATGCACCAGTGAAAGTTTACTGTATCCCTTGGACCTTCACATTGACGATGAAACACAGAAATCGCATCGGAATTGAATATAAAAGGCACAATGCCGACTTAAGTACAAGAAGAGCGAATCTTCTAAGAGGTTGTGATTTGAGCGGCTCCTGGGAGACCAGTATTGAATTCCGATGCACCAGTGCAGATTTACTGTATCCCTTGGACCTTCACATTGACGATGAAACACAGAAATCGCATCGGAATTGAATATAAAAGGCACAATGCCGACTTAAGTACAAGAAGAGCGAATCTTCTAAGAGGTTGTGGTTTGAGCGGCTCCTGGGAGACCAGTATTGAATTCCGATACACCAGTGCAGATTTACTGTATCCCTTGGACCTTCACATTGACGATGAAACACAGAAATCGCATCGGAATTGAATATAAAAGGCACAATGCCGACTTAAGTACAAGAAGAGTGAGTCTTCTAAGAGTTTGTGCTTTGAGCGTCTCCTGGGAGACCAGTATTGGATTCCGATGCACCAGTGCAGGTTTACTGTATCCCTCGGACCTTCACATTGACGATGAAACACAGAAATCGCATCGGGTTTGAATATAAGAGGCACAATGCCGACTTAAGTACAAGAAGAGTGAATCTTCTAAGAGTTTGTGGTTTGAGCGGCTCCAGGGAGACCAGTATTGGATTCCGATGCACCAGTGCAGGATTACTGTATCCCTTGGATCTTCACATTGACGATGAAACACAGAAATCGCATCAAAATTGAATATAAAAGGCACAATGCCGACTTAAGTACAAGAAGAGCGAATCTTCTAAGAGGTTGTGGTTTGAGCGGCTCCTGGGAGACCAGTATTGAATTCCGATGCACCAGTGCAGATTTACTGTATCCCTTGGACCTTCACATTGACGATGAAACACAGAAATCGCATCGCAATTGAATATAAAAGGCACAATGCCGACTTAAGTACAAGAAGAGTGAATCTTCTAAGAGTTTGTGGTTTGAGGGGCTCGTGAGAGACCAGTATTGAATTGCGATGCACCAGTGCACGTTTACCGTATCCCTTGGACCTTCACATTGACGATGAAACACAGAAATCGCATCGCAATTGAAAATAAAAGGCACAATGCCGACTTAAGTACAAGAAGATAGAATCTTCTAAGAGTTTGGGCTTTGAGCGGCTCCTGGGAGACCAGTATTGGATTCCGATGCACCAGTGCAGGTTTACTGTATGCCTTGGACCTTTACATTGACGATGAAACACAGAAGCCGCATCGGAATTGAATATAAAAGGCACAATGCCGACTTAAGTACAAGAAGAGGGAATCTTCTAAGAGTTTGTGCTTTGAGCGGCTCCGGGGAGACCAGTGTTAGATTCAGATGCACCAGTGCAGGATTACTGTATCCCTTGGACCTTCACATTGACGATGAAACACAGATATCGCATAGGAATTGAATATAATAGGCACAATGCCGACTTAAGTACAAGAAGAGTGAGTCTTCTATCAGTTTGTGGTTTGAGCGGCTCCTGGGAGACAAGTATTAGATTCCGATGCACCAGTGCAGGTTTACTGTATCCCTTGGACCTTCACATTGACGATGAAACACAGAAATTGCATCGGAATTCAATATAAAAGGCACAATGCCGACTTCAGTACAAGAAGAGTGAGTCTTCTAAGAGTTTGTGCTTTGAGCGGCTCCTGGGAGACCAGTATTAGATTCCGATGCACCAGAGCAGCCTTAGTGTATCCCTTGGACCTTCACATTGACGATGGAACACAGAAATCGCATCGGAATTGAATATAAAAGGCACAATGCCGAGTTAAGATAAAGAAGTGTGAATCTTCTAAGATTTTTTGCTTTCAGCGGCTCCTCGGAGAGCAGTATTGGATTCCGATGCACCAGTGCTGGTTTACTGTATCCCTTGGACCTTCACATTGACGATGAAACACAGAAATCGCATCGAAATTGAATATAATAGGCACAATGCCGACTTAAGTACTAGAAGAGTGAATCTTCTAAGAGTTTGTGGTATGAGCGGTTCCTGGGAGACCAGTATTGGATTCCGATGCACCAGTGCAGGTTTACTGTATCCCTTGGACCTTCACATTGACGATGAAACACAGAAATCGCATCGGAATTGAATAAAAAAGGCACAATGCCGACTTAAGTGCAAGAAGAGTGAGTCTTCTAAGAGTTTGCGCTTTGAGCGGCTCCTGGGAGACCAGTATTGGATTCCGATGCTCCAGTGCAGGTTTACTGTATCCCTTGGACCTTCACATTGACGATGAAACACAGAAATTGCATCGGAATTGAATATAAAAGGCACAATGCCGACTTAAGTACAAGAAGAGTGAATCTTCTAAGAGTTTGTGCTTTGAGCGGCTCCTGGGAGACCAGTATTGGATTCCGATGCACCAGTGCAGGTTTACTGTATCCCTTGGACCTTCACATTGACGATGAAACACAGAAATCGCAGCGGAATTGAATATAAAAGGCACAATGCCGCCTTAAGTACAAGAACAGTGAATCTTCTAAGAGTTTGTGCTTTGAGCGGCTCCTGGGAGACCAGTATTGGATTCCGATGCACCAGTGCAGGTTTACTGTATCCCTTGGACCTTCACATTGACGATGAAACACAGAAATCGCAGCGGAATTGAATATAAAAGGCACAATGCCGACTTAAGTACAAGAAGAGTGAATCTTCTAAGAGTTTGTGCTTTGAGCGGCTCCTGAGAGACCAGTATTGAATTGCGATGCACCAGTGCACGTTTACTGTATCCCTTGGACCTTCACATTGACGATGAAACACAGAAATCGCATCGCAATTGAATATAAAAGGCATAATGCCGACTTAAGTACAAGAAGATAGAACATTCTAAGAGTTTGGGCTTTGAGCGGCTCCTGGGAGACCAGAATTGGATTCCGATGCACCAGTGCAGGTTTACTGTATCCCTTGGACCTTCACATAGACGATGAAACTCAGAAATCGCATCGGAATTGAATATAAAAGGCATAATGCCGACTTCAGTACAAGAAGAGTGAATCTTCTAAGAGTTTGCGCTTTGAGCGGCCCCTGGGAGACCAGTATTGGATTCCGATGCACCAGTGCAGGTTTACTGTATCCCTTGGACCTTCACATTGACGATGAAACACAGAAATCGCTTCGGAATTGAATATAAAAGGCACAATGCCGACTTAAGTACAAGAAGAGCGAATCTTCTAAGAGGTTGTGATTTGAGCGGCTCCTGGGAGACCAGTATTGAATTCCGATGCACCAGTGCAGATTTACTGTATCCCTTGGACCTTCACATTGACGATGAAACACAGAAATCGCATCGGAATTGAATATAAAAGGCACAATGCCGACTTAAGTACAAGAAGAGCGAATCTTCTAAGAGGTTGTGGTTTGAGCGGCTCCTGGGAGACCAGTATTGAATTCCGATACACCAGTGCAGATTTACTGTATCCCTTGGACCTTCACATTGACGATGAAACACAGAAATCGCATCGGAATTGAATATAAAAGGCACAATGCCGACTTAAGTACAAGAAGAGTGAATCTTCTAAATATTTGTACTTTGAGCGGCTCCTGGGAGACCAGTATAGGATTCTGATGCACCAGTGCAGATTTACTGTATCCCTCGGACCTTCACATTGACGATGAAACACAGAAATCGCATCGGAATTGAATATAAAAGGCACAATGCCGAGTTAAGTTAAAGAAGTGTGAATCTTCTAAGATATTTTGCTTTCAGCGGCTCCTCGGAGAGCAGTATTGGATTCCGATGCACCAGTGCAGGATTACTGTATGCCTTGGACCTTTACATTGACGATGAAACACAGAAGTCGCATCGGAATTGAATATAAAAGGCACAATGCAGACTTAAGTACAAGAAGAGTGAATCTTCCAAGAGTTTGTGATTTGAGCGGCTCCTGGGAGACCAGTATTGGATTCCGATGCACCAGTGCAGGTTTACTGTATCCCTTGGACCTTCACATTGACGATGAAACACAGAAATCGCAGCGGAATTGAATATAAAAGGCACAATGCCGACTTAAGTACAAGAAGAGTGAATCTTCTAAGAGTTTGTGGTTTGAGGGGCTCGTGAGAGACCAGTATTGAATTGCGATGCACCAGTGCACGTTTACCGTATCCCTTGGACCTTCACATTGACGATGAAACACAGACATCGCTTCGCAATTGAAAATAAAAGGCACAATGCCGACTTAAGTACAAGAAGATAGAATCTTCTAAGAGTTTGGGTTTTGAGCGGCTCCTGGGAGACCAGTATTGGATTCCGATGCACCAGTGCAGGTTTACTGTATGCCTTGGACCTTTACATTGACGATGAAACACAGAAGCCGCATCGGAATTGAATATAAAAGGCACAATGCCGACTTAAGTACAAGAAGAGGGAATCTTCTAAGAGTTTGTGCTTTGAGCGGCTCCGGGGAGACCAGTGTTAGATTCAGATGCACCAGTGCAGGATTACTGTATCCCTTGGACCTTCACATTGACGATGAAACACAGATATCGCATAGGAATTGAATATAATAGGCACAATGCCGACTTAAGTACAAGAAGAGTGAGTCTTCTATCAGTTTGTGGTTTGAGCGGCTCCTGGGAGACAAGTATTAGATTCCGATGCACCAGTGCAGGTTTACTGTATCCCTTGGACCTTCACATTGACGATGAAACACAGAAATTGCATCGGAATTCAATATAAAAGGCACAATGCCGACTTCAGTACAAGAAGAGTGAGTCTTCTAAGAGTTTGTGCTTTGAGTGGCTCCTGGGAGACCAGTATTAGATTCCGATGCACCAGAGCAGCCTTAGTGTATCCCTTGGACCTTCACATTGACGATGGAACACAGAAATCGCATCGGAATTGAATATAAAAGGCACAATGCCGAGTTAAGATAAAGAAGTGTGAATCTTCTAAGATTTTTTGCTTTCAGCGGCTCCTCGGAGAGCAGTATTGGATTCCGATGCACCATTGCTGGTTTACTGTATCCCTTGGACCTTCACATTGACGATGAAACACAGAAATCGCATCGAAATTGAATATAATAGGCACAATGCCGACTTAAGTACTAGAAGAGTGAATCTTCTAAGAGTTTGTGGTATGAGCGGTTCCTGGGAGACCAGTATTGGATTCCGATGCACCAGTGCAGGTTTACTGTATCCCTTGGACCTTCACATTGACGATGAAACACAGAAATCGCATCGGAATTGAATAAAAAAGGCACAATGCCGACTTAAGTGCAAGAAGAGTGAGTCTTCTAAGAGTTTGCGCTTTGAGCGGCTCCTGGGAGACCAGTATTGGATTCCGATGCTCCAGTGCAGGTTTACTGTATCCCTTGGACCTTCACATTGACGATGAAACACAGAAATTGCATCGGAATTGAATATAAAAGGCACAATGCCGACTTAAGTACAAGAAGAGTGAATCTTCTAAGAGTTTGTGCTTTGAGCGGCTCCTGGGAGACCAGTATTGGATTCCGATGCACCAGTGCAGGTTTACTGTATCCCTTGGACCTTCACATTGACGATGAAACACAGAAATCGCAGCGGAATTGAATATAAAAGGCACAATGCCGCCTTAAGTACAAGAACAGTGAATCTTCTAAGAGTTTGTGCTTTGAGCGGCTCCTGGGAGACCAGTATTGGATTCCGATGCACCAGTGCAGGTTTACTGTATCCCTTGGACCTTCACATTGACGATGAAACACAGAAATCGCAGCGGAATTGAATATAAAAGGCACAATGCCGACTTAAGTACAAGAATAGTGAATCTTCTAAGAGTTTGTGCTTTGAGCGGCTCCTGAGAGACCAGTATTGAATTGCGATGCACCAGTGCACGTTTACTGTATCCCTTGGACCTTCACATTGACGATGAAACACAGAAATCGCATCGCAATTGAATATAAAAGGCATAATGCCGACTTAAGTACAAGAAGATAGAATCTTCTAAGAGTTTGGGCTTTGAGCGGCTCCTGGGAGACCAGAATTGGATTCCGATGCACCAGTGCAGGTTTACTGTATCCCTTGGACCTTCACATAGACGATGAAACTCAGAAATCGCATCGGAATTGAATATAAAAGGCATAATGCCGACTTCAGTACAAGAAGAGTGAATCTTCTAAGAGTTTGCGCTTTGAGCGGCCCCTGGGAGACCAGTATTGGATTCCGATGCACCAGTGCAGGTTTACTGTATCCCTTGGACCTTCACATTGACGATGAAACACAGAAATCGCTTCGGAATTGAATATAAAAGGCACAATGCCGACTTAAGTACAAGAAGAGCGAATCTTCTAAGAGGTTGTGGTTTGAGCGGCTCCTGGGAGACCAGTATTGAATTCCGATGCACCAGTGCAGATTTACTGTATCCCTTGGACCTTCACATTGACGATGAAACACAGAAATCGCATCGGAATTGAATATAAAAGGCTCAATGCCGACTTAAGTACAAGAAGAGTGAGTCTTCTAAGAGTTTGCGCTTTGAGCGTCTCCTGAGAGACCAGTATTGGATTCCGATGCACCAGTGCAGGTTTACTGTATCCCTCGGACCTTCACATTGACGATGAAACACAGAAATCGCATCGGGTTTGAATATAAGAGGCACAATGCCGACTTAAGTACAAGAAGAGTGAATCTTCTAAGAGTTTGTGGTTTGAGCGGCTCCAGGGAGACCAGTATTGGATTCCGATGCACCAGTGCAGGATTACTGTATCCCTTGGATCTTCACATTGACGATGAAACACAGAAATCGCATCAAAATTGAATATAAAAGGCACAATGCCGACTTAAGTACAAGAAGAGCGAATCTTCTAAGAGGTTGTGGTTTGAGCGGCTCCTGGGAGACCAGTATTGAATTCCGATGCACCAGTGCAGATTTACTGTATCCCTTGGACCTTCACATTGACGATGAAACACAGAAATCGCATCGCAATTGAATATAAAAGGCACAATGCCGACTTAAGTACATGAAGAGTGAATCTTCGAAGAGTTTGTGCTTTGAGCGGCTCCTGGGAGACCAGTATTAGATTCCGATGGACCAGTGCAGGTTAACTGTATCCCTTTGACTTTCACATTGACGATGAAACACAGAAATCGCATCGGAATTGAATAGAAAAAGCACAATGCCGACTTAAGTACAAGAAAAGTGAATCCTCTAAGAGTTTGTGCTTTGAGCGGCTCCTGGGGGACCAGTATAGGTTTCCGATGCACCAGTGCAGATTTACTGTATCCCTCGGACCTTCACATTGACGATGAAACACAGAAATCGCATCGGAATTGAATATAAAAGGCACAATGCCGAGTTAAGTTAAAGAAGTGTGAATCTTCTAAGATTTTTTGCTATCAGCGGCTCCTCGGAGAGCAGTATTGGATTCCGATGCACCAGTGCTGGTTTACTGTATCCCTTGGACCTTCACATTGACGATGAAACACAGAAATCGCATCGAAATTGAATATAAAAGGCACAATGCCAACTTAAGTATTAGAAGAGTGAATCTTCTAAGAGTTTGTGGTATGAGCGGTTCCTGGGAGACCAGTATTGGATTCCGATGCACCAGTGCAGGTTTACTGTATCCCTTGGACCTTCCCATTGACGATGAAACACAGAAATCGCATCGGAATTGAATATAAAAGGCACAATGCCGACTTAAGTGCAAGAAGGGTGAACCTTCTAACAGTTTGTGCTTTGAGCGGCTCCTGGGAGACCAGTATTGGATTCCGATGCACCAGTGCAGGTTTACTGTATGCCTTGGTCTTTTACATTGACGATGAAACACAAACGTCGCATCGGAATTGAATATAAAAGGCACAATGCCGACTTAAGTACAAGAAGAGTGAATCTTCTAAGAGTTTGGGGTTTGAGGGGCTCCTGAGAGACCAGTATTGAATTGCGATGCACCAGTGCACGTTTACTGTATCCCTTGGATCTTCACATTGACGATGAAACACAGATATCGCATCGCAATTGAATATAAAAGGCACAATGCCGACTTAAGTACAAGAAGATAGAATCTTCTAAGAGTTTGGGCTTTGAGTGGCTCCTGGGAGACCAGTATTGGATTCCGATGCACCAGTGCAGGTTTACTGTATCCCTTGGACCTTCACATTGACGATGAAACACAGAAATCGCATCGGAATTGAATAAAAAAGGCACTATGCCGACTTAAGTGCAAGAAGAGTGAGTCTCCTAAGAGTTTGTGCTTTGAGCGTCTCCTGGGAGACCAGTATTGGATTCCGAAGCACCAGTGCAGGTTTACTGTATCCCTTGGACCTTCACATTGACGACGAAGCACAGAAATCGCATCGGAATTGAATATAAAAGGCATAATGCCGACTTCAGTACAAGAAGAGTGAATCTTCTAAGAGTTTGTGGTTTGAGCGGCTCCTGGGAGACCAGTATTGAATTCCGATGCACCAGTGCACGTTTACTGTATCCCTTGGACCTTCACATTGACGATGAAACACAGAAATCGCATCGGAATAGAATAAAAAAGGCTCAATGCCGACTTAAGTGCAAGAAGAGTGAATCTTCTAAAAGTTTGTGCTTTGAGCGTCTCCTGGGAGACCAGTATTGGATTCCGAAGCACCAGTGCAGGTTTACTGTATCCCTTGGACCTTCACATTGACGACGAAACACAGAAATCGCATCGGAATTTAATATAAAAGGTATAATGCCGACTTCAGTACAAGAAGAGTGAATCTTCTAAGAGTTTGTGGTTTGAGCGTCTCCTGGGAGACCAGTATTGGATTCCGAAGCACCAGTGCAGGTTTACTGTATCCCTTGGACCTTCACATTGACGACGAAACACAGAAATCGCATCGGAATTGAATATAAAAGGCATAATGCCGACTTCAGTACAAGAAGAGTGAATCTTCTAAGAGTTTGTGGTTTGAGCGGCTCCTGGGAGACCAGTATTGGATTCCGATGCACCAGTGCAGGTTTACTGTATCCCTTGGACCTTCACATTGACGATGAAACACAGAAATCCCATCGTAATTGAATATAAAAGGCACAATGCCGACTTAAGTACAAGAAGAGTGAATCTTCTAAGAGTTTGCGCTTTGAGCGGCCCCTGGGAGACCAGTATTGGATTCCGATGCACCAGTGCAGGTTTACTGTATCCCTTGGACCTTCACATTGACGATGAAACTCAGAAATCGCATCGGAATTGAATATAAAAGGCACAATGACGACTTAAGTACAGGAAGAGGGAATCTTCTAAGAGTTTGTGGTTTGAGCCGCTTCTGGGAGACCAGTATTGGATTTAGATGCACCAGTGAAAGTTAACTGTATCCCTTGGACCTTCACATTGACGATGAAACACAGAAATTGCATCGGGTTTGAATATAAAAGGCACAATGCCGACTTAAGTACAAGAAGAGCGAATCTTCTAAGAGTTTGTGCTTTGAGCGGCTCCTGGGAGACCAGTATTGAATTCCGATGCACCAGTGCAGATTTACTGTATCCCTTGGACCTTCACATTGACGATGAAACACAGAAATCGCATCGGAATTGAATATAAAAGGCACAATGGCGACTTAAGTGCAAGAAGAGTGAATCTTCTAAGAGTTTGTGCTTTGAGCGGCTCCTGGGAGACCAGTATTGGATTCCGATGCACCAATGCAGGTTTACTGTATCCCTTGGACCTTCCCATTGACGATGAAACACAGAAATCGCATCGGAATTGAATATAAAAAGCACAATGCCGAATTAAGTGCAAGAAGAGTGAATCTTCTAAGAGTTTGTGCTTTGAGCGTCTCCTGGGAGACCAGCATTGGATTCCGAAGCACCGGTGCAGGTTTACTGTATCCCTTGGACCTTCACATTGACGATGAAACACAGAATTCGCATCGGAATTGAATATAAAAGGCACAATGCCGACTTAAGTACAAGACGAGTGAATCTTCTAAGAGTTTGTGGTTTGAGCGGTTCCTGGGAGACCAGTATTGGATTCCGATGCACCAGTGCAGGTTTACTGTATCCCTTGGACCTTCACATTGACGATGAAACACAGAAATCGCAGCGGAATTGAATATAAAAGGCACAATGCCGACTTAAGTACAAGAAGAGTGAATCTCCTAAGAGTTTGTGGTTTGAGGGGCTCGTGAGAGACCAGTATTGAATTGCGATGCACCAGTGCACGTTTACCGTATCCCTTGGACCTTCACATTGACGATGAAACACAGAAATCGCATCGCAATTGAAAATAAAAGGCACAATGCCGACTTAAGTACAAGAAGATAGAATCTTCTAAGAGTTTGGGCTTTGAGCGGCTCCTGGGAGACCAGTATTGGATTCCGATGCACCAGTGCAGGTTTACTGTATGCCTTGGACCTTTACATTGACGATGAAACACAGAAGCCGCATCGGAATTGAATATAAAAGGCACAATGCCGACTTAAGTACAAGAAGAGGGAATCTTCTAAGAGTTTGTGCTTTGAGCGGCTCCGGGGAGACCAGTATTAGATTCAGATGCACCAGTGCAGGATTACTGTATCCCTTGGACCTTCACATTGACGATGAAACACAGATATCGCATAGGAATTGAATATAATAGGCACAATGCCGACTTCAGTACAAGAAGAGTGAGTCTTCTATCAGTTTGTGGTTTGAGCGGCTCCTGGGAGACAAGTATTAGATTCCGATGCACCAGTGCAGGTTTACTGTATCCCTTGGTCCTTCACATTGACGATGAAACACAGAAATTGCATCGGAATTCAATATAAAAGGCACAATGCCGACTTCAGTACAAGAAGAGTGAGTCTTCTAAGAGTTTGTGCTTTGAGCGGCTCCTGGGAGACCAGTATTAGATTCCGATGCACCAGAGCAGCCTTAGTGTATCCCTTGGACCTTCACATTGACGATGGAACACAGAAATCGCATCGGAATTGAATATAAAAGGCACAATGCCGAGTTAAGATAAAGAAGTGTGAATCTTCTAAGATTTTTTGCTTTCAGCGGCTCCTCGGAGAGCAGTATTGGATTCCGATGCACCAGTGCTGGTTTACTGTATCCCTTGGACCTTCACATTGACGATGAAACACAGAAATCGCATCGAAATTGAATATAATAGGCACAATGCCGACTTAAGTACTAGAAGAGTGAATCTTCTAAGAGTTTGTGGTATGAGCGGTTCCTGGGAGACCAGTATTGGATTCCGATGCACCAGTGCAGGTTTACTGTATCCCTTGGACCTTCACATTGACGATGAAACACAGAAATCGCATCGGAATTGAATAAAAAAGGCACAATGCCGACTTAAGTGCAAGAAGAGTGAGTCTTCTAAGAGTTTGCGCTTTGAGCGGCTCCTGGGAGACCAGTATTGGATTCCGATGCTCCAGTGCAGGTTTACTGTATCCCTTGGACCTTCACATTGACGATGAAACACAGAAATTGCATCGGAATTGAATATAAAAGGCACAATGCCGACTTAAGTACAAGAAGAGTGAATCTTCTAAGAGTTTGTGCTTTGAGCGGCTCCTGGGAGACCAGTATTGGATTCCGATGCACCAGTGCAGGTTTACTGTATCCCTTGGACCTTCACATTGACGATGAAACACAGAAATCGCAGCGGAATTGAATATAAAAGGCACAATGCCGAGTTAAGTTAAAGAAGTGTGAATCTTCTAAGATTTTTTGCTATCAGCGGCTCCTCGGAGAGCAGTATTGGATTCCGATGCACCAGTGCTGGTTTACTGTATCCCTTGGACCTTCACATTGACGATGAAACACAGAAATCGCATCGAAATTGAATATAAAAGGCACAATGCCAACTTAAGTACTAGAAGAGTGAATCTTCTAAGAGTTTGTGGTATGAGCGGTTCCTGAGAGACCAGTATTGGATTCCGATGCACCAGTGCAGGTTTACTGTATCCCTTGGACATTCCCATTGACGATGAAACACAGAAATCGCATCGGAATTGAATATAAAAGGCACAATGCCGACTTAAGTGCAAGAAGGGTGAATCTTCTAACAGTTTGTGCTTTGAGCGGCTCCTGGGAGACCAGTATTGGATTCCGATGCACCAGTGCAGGTTTACTGTATGCCTTGGTCTTTTACATTGACGATGAAACACAGACGTCGCATCGGAATTGAATATAAAAGGCACAATGCCGACTTAAGTACAAGAAGAGTAAATCTTCTAAGAGTTTGGGGTTTGAGGGGCTCCTGAGAGACCAGTATTGAATTGCGATGCACCAGTGCACGTTTACTGTATCCCTTGGATCTTCACATTGACGATGAAACACAGATATCGCATCGCAATTGAATATAAAAGGCACAATGCCGACTTAAGTACAAGAAGATAGAATCTTCTAAGAGTTTGGGCTTTGAGCGGCTCCTGGGAGACCAGTATTGGATTCCGATGCACCAGTGCAGGTTTACTGTATCCCTTGGACCTTCACATTGACGATGAAACACAGAAATCGCATCGGAATTGAATAAAAAAGGCACAATGCCGACTTAAGTGCAAGAAGAGTGAGTCTCCTAAGAGTTTGTGCTTTGAGCGTCTCCTGGGAGACCAGTATTGGATTCCGAAGCACCAGTGCAGGTTTACTGTATCCCTTGGACCTTCACATTGACGACGAAGCACAGAAATCGCATCGGAATTGAATATAAAAGGCATAATGCCGACTTCAGTACAAGAAGAGTGAATCTTCTAAGAGTTTGTGGTTTGAGCGGCTCCTGGGAGACCAGTATTGAATTCCGATGCACCAGTGCACGTTTACTGTATCCCTTGGACCTTCACATTGACGATGAAACACAGAAATCGCATCGGAATAGAATAAAAAAGGCTCAATGCCGACTTAAGTGCAAGAAGAGTGAATCTTGTAAAAGTTTGTGCTTTGAGCGTCTCCTGGGAGACCAGTATTGGATTCCGAAGCACCAGTGCAGGTTTACTGTATCCCTTGGACCTTCACATTGACGACGAAACACAGAAATCGCATCGGAATTTAATATAAAAGGTATAATGCCGACTTCAGTACAAGAAGAGTGAATCTTCTAAGAGTTTGTGGTTTGAGCGTCTCCTGGGAGACCAGTATTGGATTCCGAAGCACCAGTGCAGGTTTACTGTATCCCTTGGACCTTCACATTGACGACGAAACACAGAAATCGCATCGGAATTGAATATAAAAGGCATAATGCCGACTTCAGTACAAGAAGAGTGAATCTTCTAAGAGTTTGTGGTTTGAGCGGCTCCTGGGAGACCAGTATTGGATTCCGATGCACCAGTGCAGGTTTACTGTATCCCTTGGACCTTCACATTGACGATGAAACACAGAAATCCCATCGTAATTGAATATAAAAGGCACAATGCCGACTTAAGTACAAGAAGAGTGAATCTTCTAAGAGTTTGCGCTTTGAGCGGCCCCTGGGAGACCAGTATTGGATTCCGATGCACCAGTGCAGGTTTACTGTATCCCTTGGACCTTCACATTGACGATGAAACACAGAAATCGCTTCGGAATTGAATATAAAAGACACAATGCCGACTTAAGTACAAGAAGAGGGAATCTTCTAAGAGTTTGTGGTTTGAGCCGCTCCTGGGAGACCAGTATTGGATTTCGATGCACCAGTGAAAGTTTACTGTATCCCTTGGACCTTCACATTGACGATGAAACACAGAAATCGCATCGGAATTGAATATAAAAGGCACAATGCCGACTTAAGTACAAGAAGAGCGAATCTTCTAAGAGGTTGTGATTTGAGCGGCTCCTGGGAGACCAGTATTGAATTCCGATGCACCAGTGCAGATTTACTGTATCCCTTGGACCTTCACATTGACGATGAAACACAGAAATCGCATCGGAATTGAATATAAAAGGCACAATGCCGACTTAAGTACAAGAAGAGCGAATCTTCTAAGAGGTTGTGGTTTGAGCGGCTCCTGGGAGACCAGTATTGAATTCCGATACACCAGTGCAGATTTACTGTATCCCTTGGACCTTCACATTGACGATGAAACACAGAAATCGCATCGGAATTGAATATAAAAGGCACAATGCCGACTTAAGTACAAGAAGAGTGAGTCTTCTAAGAGTTTGTGCTTTGAGCGTCTCCTGGGAGACCAGTATTGGATTCCGATGCACCAGTGCAGGTTTACTGTATCCCTCGGACCTTCACATTGACGATGAAACACAGAAATCGCATCGGGTTTGAATATAAGAGGCACAATGCCGACTTAAGTACAAGAAGAGTGAATCTTCTAAGAGTTTGTGGTTTGAGCGGCTCCAGGGAGACCAGTATTGGATTCCGATGCACCAGTGCAGGATTACTGTATCCCTTGGATCTTCACATTGACGATGAAACACAGAAATCGCATCAAAATTGAATATAAAAGGCACAATGCCGACTTAAGTACAAGAAGAGCGAATCTTCTAAGTGGTTGTGGTTTGAGCGGCTCCTGGGAGACCAGTATTGAATTCCGATGCACCAGTGCAGATTTACTGTATCCCTTGGACCTTCACATTGACGATGAAACACAGAAATCGCATCGCAATTGAATATAAAAGGCACAATGCCGACTTAAGTACAAGAAGAGTGAATCTTCTAAGAGTTTGTGGTTTGAGGGGCTCGTGAGAGACCAGTATTGAATTGCGATGCACCAGTGCACGTTTACCGTATCCCTTGGACCTTCACATTGACGATGAAACACAGAAATCGCATCGCAATTGAAAATAAAAGGCACAATGCCGACTTAAGTACAAGAAGATAGAATCTTCTAAGAGTTTGGGCTTTGAGCGGCTCCTGGGAGACCAGTATTGGATTCCGATGCACCAGTGCAGGTTTACTGTATGCCTTGGACCTTTACATTGACGATGAAACACAGAAGCCGCATCGGAATTGAATATAAAAGGCACAATGCCGACTTAAGTACAAGAAGAGGGAATCTTCTAAGAGTTTGTGCTTTGAGCGGCTCCGGGGAGACCAGTGTTAGATTCAGATGCACCAGTGCAGGATTACTGTATCCCTTGGACCTTCACATTGACGATGAAACACAGATATCGCATAGGAATTGAATATAATAGGCACAATGCCGACTTAAGTACAAGAAGAGTGAGTCTTCTATCAGTTTGTGGTTTAAGCGGCTCCTGGGAGACAAGTATTAGATTCCGATGCACCAGTGCAGGTTTACTGTATCCCTTGGACCTTCACATTGACGATGAAACACAGAAATTGCATCGGAATTCAATATAAAAGGCACAATGCCGACTTCAGTACAAGAAGAGTGAGTCTTCTAAGAGTTTGTGCTTTGAGCGGCTCCTGGGAGACCAGTATTAGATTCCGATGCACCAGAGCAGCCTTAGTGTATCCCTTGGACCTTCACATTGACGATGGAACACAGAAATCGCATCGGAATTGAATATAAAAGGCACAATGCCGAGTTAAGATAAAGAAGTGTGAATCTTCTAAGATTTTTTGCTTTCAGCGGCTCCTCGGAGAGCAGTATTGGATTCCGATGCACCAGTGCTGGTTTACTGTATCCCTTGGACCTTCACATTGACGATGAAACACAGAAATCGCATCGAAATTGAATATAATAGGCACAATGCCGACTTAAGTACTAGAAGAGTGAATCTTCTAAGAGTTTGTGGTATGAGCGGTTCCTGGGAGACCAGTATTGGATTCCGATGCACCAGTGCAGGTTTACTGTATCCCTTGGACCTTCACATTGACGATGAAACACAGAAATCGCATCGGAATTGAATAAAAAAGGCACAATGCCGACTTAAGTGCAAGAAGAGTGAGTCTTCTAAGAGTTTGCGCTTTGAGCGGCTCCTGGGAGACCAGTATTGGATTCCGATGCTCCAGTGCAGGTTTACTGTATCCCTTGGACCTTCACATTGACGATGAAACACAGAAATTGCATCGGAATTGAATATAAAAGGCACAATGCCGACTTAAGTACAAGAAGAGTGAATCTTCTAAGAGTTTGTGCTTTGAGCGGCTCCTGGGAGACCAGTATTGGATTCCGATGCACCAGTGCAGGTTTACTGTATCCCTTGGACCTTCACATTGACGATGAAACACAGAAATCGCAGCGGAATTGAATATAAAAGGCACAATGCCGCCTTAAGTACAAGAACAGTGAATCTTCTAAGAGTTTGTGCTTTGAGCGGCTCCTGGGAGACCAGTATTGGATTCCGATGCACCAGTGCAGGTTTACTGTATCCCTTGGACCTTCACATTGACGATGAAACACAGAAATCGCAGCGGAATTGAATATAAAAGGCACAATGCCGACTTAAGTACAAGAAGAGTGAATCTTCTAAGAGTTTGTGCTTTGAGCGGCTCCTGAGAGACCAGTATTGAATTGCGATGCACCAGTGCACGTTTACTGTATCCCTTGGACCTTCACATTGACGATGAAACACAGAAATCGCATCGCAATTGAATATAAAAGGCATAATGCCGACTTAAGTACAAGAAGATAGAACATTCTAAGAGTTTGGGCTTTGAGCGGCTCCTGGGAGACCAGAATTGGATTCCGATGCACCAGTGCAGGTTTACTGTATCCCTTGGACCTTCACATAGACGATGAAACTCAGAAATCGCATCGGAATTGAATATAAAAGGCATAATGCCGACTTCAGTACAAGAAGAGTGAATCTTCTAAGAGTTTGCGCTTTGAGCGGCCCCTGGGAGACCAGTATTGGATTCCGATGCACCAGTGCAGGTTTACTGTATCCCTTGGACCTTCACATTGACGATGAAACACAGAAATCGCTTCGGAATTGAATATAAAAGGCACAATGCCGACTTAAGTACAAGAAGAGCGAATCTTCTAAGAGGTTGTGATTTGAGCGGCTCCTGGGAGACCAGTATTGAATTCCGATGCACCAGTGCAGATTTACTGTATCCCTTGGACCTTCACATTGACGATGAAACACAGAAATCGCATCGGAATTGAATATAAAAGGCACAATGCCGACTTAAGTACAAGAAGAGCGAATCTTCTAAGAGGTTGTGGTTTGAGCGGCTCCTGGGAGACCAGTATTGAATTCCGATGCACCAGTGCAGATTTACTGTATCCCTTGGACCTTCACATTGACGATGAAACACAGAAATCGCATCGGAATTGAATATAAAAGGCTCAATGCCGACTTAAGTACAAGAAGAGTGAGTCTTCTAAGAGTTTGTGCTTTGAGCGTCTCCTGGGAGACCAGTATTGGATTCCGATGCACCAGTGCAGGTTTACTGTATCCCTCGGACCCTCACATTGACGATGAAACACAGAAATCGCATCGGGTTTGAATATAAGAGGCACAATGCCGACTTAAGTACAAGAAGAGTGAATCTTCTAAGAGTTTGTGGTTTGAGCGGCTCCAGGGAGACCAGTATTGGATTCCGATGCACCAGTGCAGGATTACTGTATCCCTTGGATCTTCACATTGACGATAAACACAGAAATCGCATCAAAATTGAATATAAAAGGCACAATGCCGACTTAAGTACAAGAAGAGCGAATCTTCTAAGAGGTTGTGGTTTGAGCGGCTCCTGGGAGACCAGTATTGAATTCCGATGCACCAGTGCAGATTTACTGTATCCCTTGGACCTTCACATTGACGATGAAACACAGAAATCGCATCGCAATTGAATATAAAAGGCACAATGCCGACTTAAGTACATGAAGAGTGAATCTTCGAAGAGTTTGTGCTTTGAGCGGCTCCTGGGAGACCAGTATTAGATTCCGATGGACCAGTGCAGGTTAACTGTATCCCTTTGACTTTCACATTGACGATGAAACACAGAAATCGCATCGGAATTGAATAGAAAAAGCACAATGCCGACTTAAGTACAAGAAAAGTGAATCTTCTAAGAGTTTGTGCTTTGAGCGGCTCCTGGGGGACCAGTATAGGTTTCCGATGCACCAGTGCAGATTTACTGTATCTCTCGGACCTTCACATTGACGATGAAACACAGAAATCGCATCGGAATTGAATATAAAAGGCACAATGCCGAGTTAAGTTAAAGAAGTGTGAATCTTCTAAGATTTTTTGCTATCAGCGGCTCCTCGGAGAGCAGTATTGGATTCCGATGCACCAGTGCTGGTTTACTGTATCCCTTGGACCTTCACATTGACGATGAAACACAGAAATTCCATCGAAATTGAATATAAAAGGCACAATGCCAACTTAAGTACTAGAAGAGTGAATCTTCTAAGAGTTTGTGGTATGAGCGGTTCCTGGGAGACCAGTATTGGATTCCGATGCACCAGTGCAGGTTTACTGTATCCCTTGGACCTTCCCATTGACGATGAAACACAGAAATCGCATCGGAATTGAATATAAAAGGCACAATGCCGACTTAAGTGCAAGAAGGGTGAATCTTCTAACAGTTTGTGCTTTGAGCGGCTCCTGGGAGACCAGTATTGGATTCCGATACACCAGTGCAGGTTTACTGTATGCCTTGGTCTTTTACATTGACGATGAAACACAGACGTCGCATCGGAATTGAATATAAAAGGCACAATGCCGACTTAAGTACAAGAAGAGTGAATCTTCTAAGAGTTTGGGGTTTGAGGGGTTCCTGAGAGACCAGTATTGAATTGCGATGCACCAGTGCACGTTTACTGTATCCCTTGGATCTTCACATTGACGATGAAACACAGATATCGCATCGGAATTGAATATAAAAGGCACAATGCCGACTTAAGTACAAGAAGATAGAATCTTCTAAGAGTTTGGGCTTTGAGTGGCTCCTGGGAGACCAGTATTGGATTCCGATGCACCAGTGCAGGTTTACTGTATCCCTAAGACCTTCACATTGACGATGAAACACAGAAATCGCATCGCAATTGAATATAAAAGGCACAATGCCGACTTAAGTACATGAAGAGTGAATCTTCGAAGAGTTTGTGCTTTGGGCGGCTCCTGGGAGACCAGTATTAGATTCCGATGGACCAGTGCAGGTTAACTGTATCCCTTTGACTTTCACATTGACGATGAAACACAGAAATCGCATCGGAATTGAATAGAAAAAGCACAATGCCGACTTAAGTACAAGAAAAGTGAATCTTCTAAGAGTTTGTGCTTTGAGCGGCTCCTGGGGGACCAGTATAGGTTTCCGATGCACCAGTGCAGATTTACTGTATCCCTTGGACCTTCACATTGACGATGAAACACAGAAATCGCATCGGAATTGAATAAAAAAGGCACAATGCCAACTTAAGTGCAAGAAGAGTGAGTCTCCTAAGAGTTTGTGCTTTGAGCGTCTCCTGGGAGACCAGTATTGGATTCCGAAGCACCAGTGCAGGTTTACTGTATCCCTTGGACCTTCACATTGACGACGAAGCACAGAAATCGCATCGGAATTGAATATAAAAGGCATAATGCCGACTTCAGTACAAGAAGAGTGAATCTTCTAAGAGTTTGTGGTTTGAGCGGCTCCTGGGAGACCAGTATTGAATTCCGATGCACCAGTGCACGTTTACTGTATCCCTTGGACCTTCACATTGACGATGAAACACAGAAATCGCATCGGAATAGAATAAAAAAGGCTCAATGCCGACTTAAGTGCAAGAAGAGTGAATCTTCTAAAAGTTTGTGCTTTGAGCGTCTCCTGGGAGACCAGTATTGGATTTCGAAGCACCAGTGCAGGTTTACTGTATCCCTTGGACCTTCACATTGACGACGAAACACAGAAATCGCATCGGAATTTAATATAAAAGGTATAATGCCGACTTCAGTACAAGAAGAGTGAATCTTCTAAGAGTTTGTGGTTTGAGCGTCTCCTGGGAGACCAGTATTGGATTCCGAAGCACCAGTGCAGGTTTACTGTATCCCTTGGACCTTCACATTGACGACGAAACACAGAAATCGCATCGGAATTGAATATAAAAGGCATAATGCCGACTTCAGTACAAGAAGAGTGAATCTTCTAAGAGTTTGTGGTTTGAGCGGCTCCTGGGAGACCAGTATTGGATTCCGATGCACCAGTGCAGGTTTACTGTATCCCTTGGACCTTCACATTGACGATGAAACACAGAAATCCCATCGTAATTGAATATAAAAGGCACAATGCCGACTTAAGTACAAGAAGAGTGAATCTTCTAAGAGTTTGCGCTTTGAGCGGCCCCTGGGAGACCAGTATTGAATTCCGATGCACCAGTGCAGATTTACTGTATCCCTTGGACCTTCACATTGACGATGAAACACAGAAATCGCATCGCAATTGAATATAAAAGGCACAATGCCGACTTAAGTACAAGAAGAGTGAAGCTTCTAAGAGTTTGTGCTTTGAGCGGCTCCTGGGAGACCAGTATTAGATTCCGATGCACCAGTGCAGGTTCACTGTATCCCTTTGACCTTCACATTGACGATGAAACACAGAAATCGGATCGGAATTGAATATAAAAGGCACAATGCCGACTTAAGTACAAGAAGAGTGAATCTTCAAAGAGTTTGTGCTTTGAGCGGCTCCTGCGAGACCAGTATTGGATTCCGATGCACCAGTGCAGGATTACTGTATCCCTTGGACGTTCACATTGACGATGAAACACAGAAATCGCATCGGAATTGAATATAAAAGGCACAATGCCGACTTAAGTGCAAGAAGAGTGAATCTTCTAAGAGTTTGTGCTTTGAGCGGCTCCTGGGAGACCAGTATTGGATTCCGATGCACCAATGCAGGTTTACTGTATCCCTTGGACCTTCCCATTGACGATGAAACACAGAAATCGCATCGGAATTGAATATAAAAGGCACAATGCCGAATTAAGTGCAAGAAGAGTGAATCTTCTAAGAGTTTGTGCTTTGAGCGTCTCCTGGGAGACCAGCATTGGATTCCGAAGCACCGGTGCAGGTTTACTGTATCCCTTGGACCTTCACATTGACGATGAAACACAGAATTCGCATCGGAATTGAATATAAAAGGCACAATGCCGACTTAAGTACAAGACGAGTGAATCTTCTAAGAGTTTGTGGTTTGAGCGGTTCCTGGGAGACCAGTATTGGATTCCGATGCACCAGTGCAGGTTTACTGTATCCCTTGGACCTTCACATTGACGATGAAACACAGAAATCGCATCGGAATTGAATATAAAAGGCACAATGCCGACTTAAGTGCAAGAAGGGTGAATCTTGTAAGAGTTTGCGCTTTTAACGGCTCCTGGGAGACCAGTATTGGATTCCGATGCACCAGTGCAGGTTTACTGTATGCCTTGGACCTTTACATTGACGATGAAACACAGAAGTCGCATCGGAATTGAATATAAAAGGCACAATGCCGACTTAAGTACAAGAAGAGTGAATCTTCTAAGAGTTTGTGGTTTGAGCGGTTCCTGGGAGACCAGTATTGGATTCCGATGCACCAGTGCAGGTTTACTGTATGCCTTGGACCTTTACATTGACGATGAAACACAGAAGTCGCATCGGAATTGAATATAAAAGGCACAATGCCGACTTAAGTACAAGAAGAGTGAATCTTCCAAGCGTTTGTGCTTTGAGCGGCTCCTGGGAGACCAGTATTGGATTCCGATGCACCAGTGCAGGTTTACTGTATCCCTTGGACCTTCACATTGACGATGAAACACAGATATCGCAGCGGAATTGAATATAAAAGGTACAATGCCGACTTAAGTACAAGAAGATTGAATCTTCCAAGAGTTTGTGCTTTGAGTGGCTCCTGGGAGACCAGTATTGGATTCCGATGCACCAGTGCAGGTTCACTGTATCCCTTGGACCTTCACATTGACGATGAAACACAGAAATCGCAGCGGAATTGAATATAAAAGGCACAATGCCGACTTAAGTACAAGAAGAGTGAATCTTCTAAGAGTTTGTGGTTTGAGGGGCTCCTGAGAGACCAGTATTGAATTGCGATGCACCAGTGCAGGTTTACTGTATCCCTTGGACCTTCACATTGACGATGAAACACAGAAATCGCATCGCAATTGAATATAAAAGGCACAATGCCGACTTAAGTACAAGAAGATAGAATCTTCTAAGAGTTTGGGCTTTGAGCGGCTCCTGGGAGACCAGTATTGGATTCCGATGCACCAGTGCAGGTTTACTGTATCCGTTGGACCTTCACATTGACGATGAAACACAGAAATCGCATCGGAATTGAATAAAAAAGGCACAATGCCGCCTTAAGTGCAATAAGAGTGAGTCTTCTAAGAGTTTGTGCTTTGAGCGTCTCCTGGGAGTCCAGTATTGGATTCCGATGCACCAGTGCAGGTTTACTGTATCCCTTGGACCTTCACATTGACGATGAAACACAGAACTCGCATCTGAATTGAATATAAAAGGCACAATGCCGACTTAAGTACAAGAAGAGGGAATCTTCTTAGAGTTTGTGGTTTGAGCCGCTCCTGGGAGACCAGTATTGGATTTCGATGCACCAGTGCAGGTTTACTGTATCCCTCGGACCTTCACATTGACGATGAAACACAGAAATTGCATCGGAATTGAATATAAAAGGCACAATGCTGACTTAAGTACAAGAAGAGTGAATCTTCTAAGAATTTGTACTTTGAGCGGCTCCTGGGAGACCAGTATAGGTTTCCGATGCACCAGTGCAGGTTTACTGTATCCCTCGGACCTTCACATTGACGATGAAACACAGAAATCGCATCGGGTTTGAATATAAAAGGCACAATGCCGACTTAAGTACAAGAAGAGTGAATCTTCTAAGAGTTTGTGGTTTGAGCGGCTCCAGGGAGACCAGTATTGGATTCCGATGCACCAGTGCAGGATTACTGTATCCCTTGAACCTTCACATTGACGATGAAACACAGAAATCGCATCGGAATTGAATATAAAAGGCACAATGCCGACTTAAGTACAAGAAGATTGAATCTTCCAAGAGTTTGTGCTTTGAGTGGCTCCTGGGAGACCAGTATTGGATTCCGATGCACCAGTGCAGGTTTACTGTATCCCTTGGACCTTCACATTGACGATGAAACACAGAAATCGCAGCGGAATTGAATATAAAAGGCACAATGCCGACTTAAGTACAAGAAGAGTGAATCTTCTAAGAATTTGTACTTTGAGCGGCTCCTGGGAGACCAGTATAGGATTCCGATGCATTAGTGCAGGTTTACTGTATCCCTCGGACCTTCACATTGACGATGAAACACAGAAATTGCATCGGAATTGAATATAAAAGGCACAATGCTGACTTAAGTACAAGAAGAGTGAATCATCTAAGAATTTGTACTTTGAGCGGCTCCTGGGAGACCAGTATAGGATTCCGATGCACCAGTGCAGGTTTACTGTATCCCTCGGACCTTCACATTGACGATGAAACACAGAAATCGCATCGGGTTTGAATATAAAAGGCACAATGCCGACTTAAGTACAAGAAGAGTGAATCTTCTAAGAGTTTGTGGTTTGAGCGGCTCCAGGGAGACCAGTATTGGATTCCGATGCACCAGTGCAGGATTACTGTATCCCTTGAACCTTCACATTGACGATGAAACACAGAAATCGCATCGGAATTGAATATAAAAGGCACAATGCCGACTTAAGTACAAGAAGATTGAATCTTCCAAGAGTTTGTGCTTTGAGTGGCTCCTGGGAGACCAGTATTGGATTCCGATGCACCAGTGCAGGTTTACTGTATCCCTTGGACCTTCACATTGACGATGAAACACAGAAATCGCATCGGAATTGAATATAAAAGGCACAATGCCGACTTAAGTACAAGAAGATTGAATCTTCCAAGAGTTTGTGCTTTGAGTGGCTCCTGGGAGACCAGTATTGGATTCCGATGCACCAGTGCAGGTTTACTGTATCCCTTGGACCTTCACATTGACGATGAAACACAGAATTGGCATCGGAATTGAATATAAAAGGCACAATGCCGACTTAAGTACAAGACGAGTGAATCTTCTAAGAGTTTGTGGTTTGAGCGGTTCCTGGGAGACCAGTATTGGATTCCGATGCACCAGTGCAGGTTTACTGTATGCCTTGGACCTTCACATTGACGATGAAACACAGAAATCGCATCGGAATTGAATATAAAAGGCACAATGCCGACTTAAGTGCAAGAAGGGTGAATCTTGTAAGAGTTTGCGCTTTTAACGGCTCCTGGGAGACCAGTATTGGATTCCGATGCACCAGTGCAGGTTTACTGTATGCCTTGGACCTTTACATTGACGATGAAACACAGAAGTCGCATCGGAATTGAATATAAAAGGCACAATGCCGACTTAAGTACAAGAAGAGTGAATCTTCTAAGAGTTTGTGGTTTGAGCGGTTCCTGGGAGACCAGTATTGGATTCCGATGCACCAGTGCAGGTTTACTGTATGCCTTGGACCTTTACATTGACGATGAAACACAGAAGTCGCATCGGAATTGAATATAAAAGGCACAATGCCGACTTAAGTACAAGAAGAGTGAATCTTCCAAGCGTTTGTGCTTTGAGCGGCTCCTGGGAGACCAGTATTGGATTCCGATGCACCAGTGCAGGTTTACTGTATCCCTTGGACCTTCACATTGACGATGAAACACAGATATCGCAGCGGAATTGAATATAAAAGGTACAATGCCGACTTAAGTACAAGAAGATTGAATCTTCCAAGAGTTTGTGCTTTGAGTGGCTCCTGGGAGACCAGTATTGGATTCCGATGCACCAGTGCAGGTTCACTGTATCCCTTGGACCTTCACATTGACGATGAAACACAGAAATCGCAGCGGAATTGAATATAAAAGGCACAATGCCGACTTAAGTACAAGAAGAGTGAATCTTCTAAGAGTTTGTGGTTTGAGGGGCTCCTGAGAGACCAGTATTGAATTGCGATGCACCAGTGCAGGTTTACTGTATCCCTTGGACCTTCACATTGACGATGAAACACAGAAATCGCATCGCAATTGAATATAAAAGGCACAATGCCGACTTAAGTACAAGAAGATAGAATCTTCTAAGAGTTTGGGCTTTGAGCGGCTCCTGGGAGACCAGTATTGGATTCCGATGCACCAGTGCAGGTTTACTGTATCCCTTGGACCTTCACATTGACGATGAAACACAGAAATCGCATCGGAATTGAATAAAAAAGGCACAATGCCGCCTTAAGTGCAATAAGAGTGAGTCTTCTAAGAGTTTGTGCTTTGAGCGTCTCCTGGGAGACCAGTATTGGATTCCGATGCACCAGTGCAGGTTTACTGTATCCCTTGGACCTTCACATTGACGATGAAACACAGAACTCGCATCTGAATTGAATATAAAAGGCACAATGCCGACTTAAGTACAAGAAGAGGGAATCTTCTAAGAGTTTGTGGTTTGAGCCGCTCCTGGGAGACCAGTATTGGATTTCGATGCACCAGTGCAGGTTTACTGTATCCCTCGGACCTTCACATTGACGATGAAACACAGAAATCGCATCGGGTTTGAATATAAAAGGCACAATGCCGACTTAAGTACAAGAAGAGTGAATCTTCTAAGAGTTTGTGGTTTGAGCGCCTCCAGGGAGACCAGTATTGGATTCCGATGCACCAGTGCAGGATTACTGTATCCCTTGAACCTTCACATTGACGATGAAACACAGAAATCGCATCGGAATTGAATATAAAAGGCACAATGCCGACTTAAGTACAAGAAGATTGAATCTTCCAAGAGTTTGTGCTTTGAGTGGCTCCTGGGAGACCAGTATTGGATTCCGATGCACCAGTGCAGGTTTACTGTATCCCTTGGACCTTCACATTGACGATGAAACACAGAAATCGCAGCGGAATTGAATATAAAAGGCACAATGCCGACTTAAGTACAAGAAGAGTGAATCTTCTAAGAATTTGTACTTTGAGCGGCTCCTGGGAGACCAGTATAGGATTCCGATGCACCAGTGCAGGTTTACTGTATCCCTTGGACCTTCACATTGACGATGAAACACAGAATTTGCATCGGAATTGAATATAAAAGGCACAATGCTGACTTAAGTACAAGAAGAGTGAATCATCTAAGAATTTGTACTTTGAGCGGCTCCTGGGAGACCAGTATAGGATTCCGATGCACCAGTGCAGGTTTACTGTATCCCTCGGACCTTCACATTGACGATGAAACACAGAAATCGCATCGGGTTTGAATATAAAAGGCACAATGCCGACTTAAGTACAAGAAGAGTGAATCTTCTAAGAGTTTGTGGTTTGAGCGGCTCCAGGGAGACCAGTATTGGATTCCGATGCACCAGTGCAGGATTACTGTATCCCTTGAACCTTCACATTGACGATGAAACACAGAAATCGCATCGGAATTGAATATAAAAGGCACAATGCCGACTTAAGTACAAGAAGATTGAATCTTCCAAGAGTTTGTGCTTTGAGTGGCTCCTGGGAGACCAGTATTGGATTCCGATGCACCAGTGCAGGTTTACTGTATCCCTTGGACCTTCACATTGACGATGAAACACAGAAATCTCATCGGAATTGAATATAAAAGGCACAATGCCGACTTAAGTACAAGAAGATTGAATCTTCCAAGAGTTTGTGCTTTGAGTGGCTCCTGGGAGACCAGTTTTGGATTCCGATGCACCAGTGCAGGTTTACTGTATCCCTCGGACCTTCACATTGACGATGAAACACAGAAATCGCATCGGGTTTGAATATAAAAGGCACAATGCCGACTTAAGTACAAGAAGAGTGAATCTTCTAAGAGTTTGTGGTTTGAGCGGCTCCAGGGAGACCAGTATTGGATTCCGATGCACCAGTGCAGGATTACTGTATCCCTTGAACCTTCACATTGACGATGAAACACAGAAATCGCATCGGAATTGAATATAAAAGGCACAATGCCGACTTAAGTACAAGAAGATTGAATCTTCCAAGAGTTTGTGCTTTGAGTGGCTCCTGGGAGACCAGTATTGGATTCCGATGCACCAGTGCAGGTTTACTGTATCCCTTGGACCTTCACATTGACGATGAAACACAGAAATCGCATCGGAATTGAATATAAAAGGCACAATGCCGACTTAAGTACAAGAAGATTGAATCTTCCAAGAGTTTGTGCTTTGAGTGGCTCCTGGGAGACCAGTATAGGATTCCGATGCACCAGTGCAGGTTTACTGTATCCCTCGGACCTTCACATTGACGATGAAACACAGAAATCGCATCGGGTTTGAATATAAAAGGCACAATGCCGACTTAAGTACAAGAAGAGTGAATCTTCTAAGAGTTTGTGGTTTGAGCGGCTCCAGGGAGACCAGTATTGGATTCCGATGCACCAGTGCAGGATTACTGTATCCCTTGAACCTTCACATTGACGATGAAACACAGAAATCGCATCGGAATTGAATATAAAAGGCACAATGCCGACTTAAGTACAAGAAGATTGAATCTTCCAAGAGTTTGTGCTTTGAGTGGCTCCTGGGAGACCAGTATTGGATTCCGATGCACCAGTGCAGGTTTACTGTATCCCTTGGACCTTCACATTGACGATGAAACACAGAAATCGCAGCGGAATTGAATATAAAAGGCACAATGCCGACTTAAGTACAAGAAGAGTGAATCTTCTAAGAATTTGTACTTTGAGCGGCTCCTGGGAGACCAGTATAGGATTCCGATGCACCAGTGCAGGTTTACTGTATCCCTCGGACCTTCACATTGACGATGAAACACAGAAATTGCATCGGAATTGAATATAAAAGGCACAATGCTGACTTAAGTACAAGAAGAGTGAATCTTCTAAGAATTTGTACTTTGAGCGGCTCCTGGGAGACCAGTATAGGATTCCGATGCACCAGTGCAGGTTTACTGTATCCCTCGGACCTTCACATTGACGATGAAACACAGAAATCGCATCGGGTTTGAATATAAAAGGCACAATGCCGACTTAAGTACAAGAAGAGTGAATCTTCTAAGAGTTTGTGGTTTGAGCGGCTCCAGGGAGACCAGTATTGGATTCCGATGCACCAGTGCAGGATTACTGTATCCCTTGAACCTTCACATTGACGATGAAACACAGAAATCGCATCGGAATTGAATATAAAAGGCACAATGCCGACTTAAGTACAAGAAGATTGAATCTTCCAAGAGTTTGTGCTTTGAGTGGCTCCTGGGAGACCAGTATTGGATTCCGATGCACCAGTGCAGGTTTACTGTATCCCTTGGACCTTCACATTGACGATGAAACACAGAAATCGCAGCGGAATTGAATATAAAAGGCACAATGCCGACTTAAGTACAAGAAGAGTGAATCTTCTAAGAGTTTGTGGTTTGAGGGGCTCCTGAGAGACCAGTATTGAATTGCGATGCACCAGTGCACGTTTACTGTATCCCTTGGACCTTCACATTGACGATGAAACACAGAAATCGCATCGCAATTGAATATAAAAGGCACAATGCCGACTTAAGTACAAGAAGATAGAATCTTCTAAGAGTTTGGGCTTTGAGCGGCTCCTGGGAGACCAGTATTGGATTCCGATGCACCAGTGCAGGTTTACTGTATCCCTTGGACCTTCACATTGACGATGAAACACAGAAATCGCATCGGAATTGAATAAAAAAGGCACAATGCCGCCTTAAGTGCAATAAGAGTGAGTCTTCTAAGAGTTTGTGCTTTGAGCGTCTCCTGGGAGACCAGTATTGGATTCCGAAGCACCAGTGCAGGTTTACTGTATCCCTTGGACCTTCACATTGACGACGAAGCACAGAAATCGCATCGGAATTGAATATAAAAGGCATAATGCCGACTTCAGTACAAGAAGAGTGAATCTTCTAAGAGTTTGTGCTTTGAGCGGCTCCTGGGAGCCAGTATTGGATTCCGATGCACCAGTGCAGGTTTACTGTATCCCTTGGACCTTCACATTGACGATGAAACACAGAAATCGCATCGCAATTGAATATAAAAGGCACAATGCCGACTTAAGTACAAGAAGAGTGAATCTTCTAAGTGTTTGCGCTTTGAGCGGCCCCTGGAATACCAGTATTGGATTCCGATGCACCAGTGCAGGTTTACTGTATCCCTTGGACCTTCACATTGACGATGAAACACAGAAATCGCATCGGAATTGAATATAAAAGGCACAATGCCGACTTAAGTACAAGAAGAGGGAATCTTCTAAGAGTTTGTGGTTTGAGCCGCTCCTGGGAGACCAGTATTGGATTTCGATGCACCAGTGAAAGTTTACTGTATCCCTTGGACCTTCACATTGACGATGAAACACAGAAATTGCATCGGAATTGAATATAAAAGGCACAATGCTGACTTAAGTACAAGAAGAGTGAATCTTCTAAGAATTTGTACTTTGAGCGGCTCCTGGGAGACCAGTATAGGATTCCGATGCACCAGTGCAGGTTTACTGTATCCCTCGGACCTTCACATTGACGATGAAACACAGAAATCGCATCGGGTTTGAATATAAAAGGCACAATGCCGTCTTAAGTACAAGAAGAGTGAATCTTCTAAGAGTTTGTGGTTTGAGCGGCTCCAGGGAGACCAGTATTGGATTCCGATGCACCAGTGCAGGATTACTGTATCCCTTGAACCTTCACATTGACGATGAAACACAGGAATCGCATCGGAATTGAATATAAAAGGCACAATGCCGACTTAAGTACAAGAAGAGCGAATCATCTAAGAGTTTGTGGTTTTAGCGGCTCCTGGGAGACCAGTATTGAATTCCGATGCACCAGTGCACGTTTACTGTATCCCTTGGACCTTCACATTGACGATGAAACACAGAAATCGCATCGGAATTGAATAAAAAAGGCTCAATGCCGACTTAAGTGCAAGAAGAGTGAATCTTCTAAGAGTTTGTGCTTTGAGCGTCTCCTGGGAGACCAGTATTGGATTCCGAAGCACCAGTGCAGGTTTACTGTATCCCTTGGACTTTCACATTGACGACGAAACACAGAAATCGCATCGGAATTTAATATAAAAGGCATAATGCCGACTTCAGTACAAGAAAAGTGAATGTTCTAAGAGTTTGTGGTTTGAGCGTCTCCTGGGAGACCAGTATTGGATTCCGAAGCACCAGTGCAGGTTTACTGTATCCCTTGGACCTTCACATTGACGACGAAACACAGAAATCGCATCGGAATTGAATATAAAAGGCATAATGCCGACTTCAGTACAAGAAGAGTGAATCTTCTAAGAGTTTGTGATTTGAGCGGCTCCTGGGAGACCAGTATTGGATTCCGATGCACCAGTGCAGGTTTACTGTATCCCTTGGACCTTCACATTGATGATGAAACACAGAAATCGCATCGGAATTGAATATAAAAGGCACAATGCCGACTTAAGTACAAGAAGAGGGAATCTTCTAAGAGTTTGTGGTTTGAGCCGCTTCTGGGAGACCAGAATTGGATTTAGATGCACCAGTGAAAGTGTACTGTATCCCTTGGACCTTCACATTGACGATGAAACACAGAAATTGCATCGGGTTTGAATATAAAAGGCACAATGCCGACTTAAGTACAAGAAGAGCGAATCTTCTAAGAGTTTGTGCTTTGAGCGGCTCCTGGGAGACCAGTATTGAATTCCGATGCACCAGTGCAGATTTACTGTATCCCTTGGACCTTCACATTGACGATGAAACACAGAAATCGCATCGCAATTGAATATAAAAGGCACAATGCCGACTTAAGTACAAGAAGAGTGAAGCTTCTAAGAGTTTGTGCTTTGAGCGGCTCCTGGGAGACCAGTATTAGATTCCGATGCACCAGTGCAGGTTAACTGTATCCCTTTGACCTTCACATTGACGATGAAACACAGAAATCGCATCGGAATTGAATATAAAAGGCACAATGCCGACTTAAGTACAAGAAGAGTGAAGCTTCTAAGAGTTTGTGCTTTGAGCGGCTCCTGCGAGACCAGTATTGGATTCCGATGCACCAGTGCAGGTTTACTGTATCCCTTGGACCCTCACATTGACGATGAAACACAGAAATCGCATCGGAATTGAATATAAAAGGCACAATGCCGACTTAAGTACAAGAAGAGTGAATCTTCTAAGAGTTTGTGCTTTGAGCGGCTCCTGGGAGACCAGTATTGGATTCCGATGCACCAGTGCAGGTTTACTGTATCCCTTGGACCTTCACATTGACGATGAAACACAGAAATCGCATCGGAATTGAATATAAAAAGCACAATGCCGACTTAAGTGCAAGAACAGTGAATCTTCTAAGAGTTTGTCCTTTGAGCGTCTCCTGGGAGACCAGCATTGGATTCCGATGCACCAGTGCAGGTTTACTGTATCCCTTGGACCTTCACATTGACGATGAAACACAGAAATCGCATCGGAATTGAATATAAAAGGCACAATGCCGAATTAAGTGCAAGAAGAGTGAATCTTCTAAGAGTTTGTGCTTTGAGCGGCTCCTGGGAGACCAGTATTGGATTCCGATGCACCAGTGCAGGTTTACTGTATCCCTTGGACCTTCACATTGACGATGAAACACAGAAATCACATCGGAATTGAATATAAAAGGCACCATGCCGACTTAAGTGCAAGAAGAGTGAATCTTCTAAGAGTTTGTGCTTTGAGCGTCTCCTGGGAGACCAGCATTGGATTCCGAAGCACCAGTGCAGGTTTACTGTATCCCTTGGACCTTCACATTGACGATGAAACACAGAAATCGCATCGGAATTGAATATAAAAGGCACAATGCCGACTTAAGTACAAGAAGAGTGAATCTTCTAAGAGTTTGTGGTTTGAGCGGTTCCTGGGAGACCAGTATTGGATTCCGATGCACCAGTGCAGGTTTACTGTATGCCTTGGACCTTCACATTGACGATGAAACACAGAAATCGCATCGGAATTGAATATAAAAGGCACAATGCCGACTTAAGTGCAAGAAGGGTGAATCTTGTAAGAGTTTGCGCTTTGAGCGGCTCCTGGGAGACCAGTATTGGATTCCGATGCACCAGTGCAGGTTTACTGTATGCCTTGGACCTTTACATTGAGGATGAAACACAGAAGTCGCATCGGAATTGAATATAAAAGGCACAATGCCGACTTAAGTACAAGAAGAGTGAATCTTCCAAGCGTTTGTGCTTTGAGCGGCTCCTGGGAGACCAGTATTGGATTCCGATGCACCAGTGCAGGTTTACTGTATCCCTTGGACCTTCACATTGACGATGAAACACAGATATCGCAGCGGAATTGAATATAAAAGGCACAATGCCGACTTAAGTACAAGAAGAGTGAATCTTCTAAGAGTTTGTGGTTTGAGCGGCTCCTGGGAGACCAGTATTGAATTGCGATGCACCAGTGCACGTTTACTGTATCCCTTGGACCTTCACATTGACGATGAAACACAGAAATCGCATCGGAATTGAATAAAAAAGACTCAATGCCGACTTAAGTGCAAGAAGAGTGAATCCTCTAAGAGTTTGTGCTTTGAGCGTCTCCTGGGAGACCAGTATTGGATTCCGAAGCACCAGTGCGGGTTTACTGTATCCCTTGGACCTTCACATTGACGACGAAACACAGAAATCGCATCGGAATTGAATATAAAAGGCATAATTCCGACTTCAGTACAAGAAGAGTGAATCTTCTAAGAGTTTGTGGTTTGAGCGGCTCCTGGGAGACCAGTATTGGATTCCGATGCACCAGTGCAGGTTTACTGTATCCCTTCGACCTTCACATTGACGATGAAACACAGAAATCGCATCGGAATTGAATATAAAAGGCACAATGCCGACTTAAGTGCAAGAAGGGTGAATCTTGTAAGAGTTTGCGCTTTGAGCGGCTCCTGGGAGACCAGTATTGGATTCCGATGCACCAGTGCAGGTTTACTGTATGCCTTGGACCTTTACATTGACGATGAAACACAGAAGTCGCATCGGAATTGAATATAAAAGGCACAATGCCGACTTAAGTACAAGAAGAGTGAATCTTCCAAGCGTTTGTGCTTTGAGCGGCTCCTGGGGGACCAGTATTGGATTCCGATGCACCAGTGCAGGTTTACTGTATCCCTTGGACCTTCACATTGACGATGAAACACAGATATCGCAGCGGAATTGAATATAAAAGGCACAATGCCGACTTAAGTACAAGAAGAGTGAATCTTCTAAGAGTTTGTGGTTTGAGCGGCTCCTGGGAGACCAGTATTGAATTGCGATGCACCAGTGCACGTTTACTGTATCCCTTGGACCTTCACATTGACGATGAAACACAGAAATCGCATCGGAATTGAATAAAAAAGACTCAATGCCGACTTAAGTGCAAGAAGAGTGAATCTTCTAAGAGTTTGTGCTTTGAGCGTCTCCTGGGAGACCAGTATTGGATTCCGAAGCACCAGTGCGGGTTTACTGTATCCCTTGGACCTTCACATTGACGACGAAACACAGAAATCGCATCGGAATTGAATATAAAAGGCATAATGCCGACTTCAGTACAAGAAGAGTGAATCTTCTAAGAGTTTGTGGTTTGAGCGGCTCCTGGGAGACCAGTATTGGATTCCGATGCACCAGTGCAGGTTTACTGTATCCCTTGGACCTTCACATTGACGATGAAAGACAGAAATCGCATCGCAATTGAATATAAAAGGCACAATGCCGACTTAAAATCGAGTAACGTTCCCATGGAAACGACAAGATTTACGTTTGGATACGAGTCTCTCCATTCCGATACACTATTCCTTCTTTATTGCATCCCTCGCACGCTCACATTGACGAATTAACGCAGATATAGCGTCGCTATGAAATGCTATGGATTCCATGATTTCTACTTCTAAATCGAGTAACGTTTCTAGGGAATCGACAGGATTTTCTTTTGGGATACGATTATCTCCTTTCCGATGCACTATTCCTTCTTTACTGCATCCCTCGCTCCCTCACATTGACGAATTAACACAGATATTGCGTCGCTATGAAATTCTATGGATTCCATGACTTCTCCTTCTAAATCGAGTAACGTTCCTATGGAAACGACAAGATTTACGTTTGGATACGAGTCTCTCCATTCCGATACACTATTCCTTCTTTACTGCATCCCTCGCACACTCACATTGACCAATTAACGCAGATATTACGTCGCTATGAAACACTACGGATTCCATGACTTCTACTTCTAAATCGAGTAACGTTTCTATGGAAACGACAGGATTTTCTTTTGGAATACGAGTATCTCCTATCCGATGCCTTAATCCAATTTACTGCATTCTTCGCTTCCTCACATTGACGAATTAACACAGAAATTGCGTCGCTATGACATACTATGGGTTCTATGACTTATACTTCTAAATCGAGTAACGTTTCTATGGAAACGACAGGATTTTCTTTTGGGATACGAGTATCTCCTTTCCGATGCACTATTCCATCTTTACTGCATCCCTCGCATCCTCACATTGACGAATTACACAGATATTGCGTCGTTATGATATACTATGGGTTCCATGACTTCTTATCAATCGAGTAACGTTTCTATGGAAACGACAGGATTTTCATTTGGGATACATCTCCTTTCCGATGTACTATTCCTTCCTTACTGCATCCCTCGCTCACTCACATTGACGAATTAACACAGAAAATGCGTCGCTATGAAATACTATGGGTTTTATGACTTCTCCTTCTAAATCGAGTAAAGTTTCTATGCAAACGACAGGAATTTCTTTTGGGATACGACTATATACTTTCCGAAGCTCTATTCCTTCTATACTGCATCCCTCGCTCCCTCACATTGACGAATTAACACAGAAATTGCGTCGCTATGAAATACTATGTGTTCTATGACATCTCATTCTAAATCGAGTAACGTTTGTATGGAAACGACAGGACTTTCTTTTGGGATACGAGTATCTCCTTTCCGATGCACTATTCCTTCTTTACTGCATCCCTCGCTCCCTCACATTGACGAATTAACACAGATATTGCGTCGCTATGAAATACTATGGGTTCCATGACTTCTTTTAAATCGAGTAACGTTGCTATGGAAACGACAAAATTTTCCTTTGGGATACGAGTATCTCCTTTCCGATGCGCTATTCCTTGTTTACTGCATCCCTCGCTCCCTCACATTGACGAATTAACACAGAAATTGCGTCGCTATGAAATACTATGGGTTCTATGACTTCTCCTTCTTAATCGAGTAAAGTTTCTATGGAAACGACAAGAATTTCTTTTGGGATACGACTATATACTTTCCGAAGTTCTATTCCTTCTGTACTGCATCCCTCGCCCCCTCAGATTGACGAATTAACACAAAAATTGCGTCGCTATGAAATACTATGGGTTCTATCACTTCTCCTTCTTAATCGAGTAACGTTGCAATGGAAACGACAGGATTTTCTTTTGGGATACGAGTATCTCCTTTCCGATGCACTATTCCTTCTTTACTGCATCCCTCGCATCCTCACATTGACGAATCAACACAGATATTGCGTCGTTAGGATATACTATGGGTTCCATGACTTCCTATAATGCGAGTAACGTTTCTATGGAAACGACAGGATTTTCATTTGCGATACGATTATCTCTTTTCCGATGTACTACTCCTTCTTTACTGCATCCCTCGCTCCCTGACATTGACGAATTAACACAGAAATTGCATCGCTATGAAATACTATGGGTTCTATGACTTCTCCTTTTAAATCGAGTAACGTTTCTGTGGAAACGACAGGATTTTCTTTTAGGATACGAGTATCTCCTTTCCGATGCACTATTCCTTCTTTACTGCATCCCTCGCTCCCTCACATTGACGAATTAACACAGAAATTGCCTCGCTATGAAATACTATGCTTTCTATGACTTCTGCTTCTACATCGAGTAAAGTTACTATGGAAACGACACGAATTTCTTTTGGGATACGAGTATCTCCTTTCCGATCCAATATTCCTTCTTTACTGCATCCATCGCTCCCTCACATTGACGAATTAACACAGAGATTGTGTCGCTATGAAATACTATGGGTTCCAAGACTTTTCCTTCTAAACCGAGTAACGTTTCTATGGAAACGACAGGATTTTCTTTTGGGATACGAGTGTTTCCTATCCGATGCACTATTCCTTCTTTACTGCGTCCTTCGCTCCGTCACATTGACGAATTAACACAGAAATTGCGTCGCTATGAAATGCTATGGGTACTATGGCTTCTCCTTCTAAACCGACTAACGTTTCTATGGAAACGACAGGATTTTCATTTGGGATACGAGTATCTCCTTTCCGAGGCACTATTCCTTCTTTACTGCATCCCTTGCTCCCTCACATTGAGGAATTAACACAGAAATTGCGTCGCTATGAAGTACTATGTGTTCTATGACATCTCCTTCTAAATCGAGTAAAGTTTCTGTGGAAACGAAAGGATTTTCTTTTGGGATACGAGTATCTCCTTTCCGATGCACTATTCCTTCTTTACTGCATCCCTCGCTCCCTCACATTGACGAATTAACACAGAAATTGCGTCGCTATGAAGTACTATGTGTTCTATGACATCTCCTTCTAAATCGAGTAAAGTTTCTGTGGAAACGACAGGATTTTCTTTTGGAATACGAGTATCTCCTATCCGATGCACTAATCCAATTTACTGCATTCTTCGCTTCCTCACATTGACGAATTAACACAGAAATTGCGTCGCTATGACATACTATGGATTCTATGACTTGTACTTCTAAATCGAGTAACGTTTCTATGGAAACGACAGGATTTTCTTTTGGGATACGAGTATCTCCTTTCCGATGCACTATTCCATCTTTACTGCATCCCTCGCATCCTCACATTGACGAATTACACAGATATTGCGTCGTTATGATATACTATGGGTTCCATGACTTCTCCTTCTAAATCGAGTAACGTTCCTATGGAAACGACAAGATTTACGTTTGGATACGAGTCTCTCCATTCCGATACACTATTCCTTCTTTACTGCATCCCTCGCACACTCACATTGACCAATTAACGCAGATATTACGTCGCTATGAAACACTACGGATTCCATGACTTCTACTTCTAAATCGAGTAACGTTTCTATGGAAACGACAGGATTTTCTTTTGGAATACGAGTATCTCCTATCCGATGCCTTAATCCAATTTACTGCATTCTTCGCTTCCTCACATTGACGAATTAACACAGAAATTGCGTCGCTATGACATACTATGGGTTCTATGACTTATACTTCTAAATCGAGTAACGTTTCTATGGAAACGACAGGATTTTCTTTTGGGATACGAGTATCTCCTTTCCGATGCACTATTCCATCTTTACTGCATCCCTCGCATCCTCACATTGACGAATTACACAGATATTGCGTCGTTATGATATACTATGGGTTCCATGACTTCTTATCAATCGAGTAACGTTTCTATGGAAACGACAGGATTTTCATTTGGGATACATCTCCTTTCCGATGTACTATTCCTTCCTTACTGCATCCCTCGCTCACTCACATTGACGAATTAACACAGAAAATGCGTCGCTATGAAATACTATGGGTTTTATGACTTCTCCTTCTAAATCGAGTAAAGTTTCTATGCAAACGACAGGAATTTCTTTTGGGATACGACTATATACTTTCCGAAGCTCTATTCCTTCTATACTGCATCCCTCGCTCCCTCACATTGACGAATTAACACAGAAATTGCGTCGCTATGAAATACTATGAGTTCTATCACTTCTCCCTCTAAATCGAGTAACGTTTCTATGGAAACGACAGGATTTTCTTTTGGGATACGAGTATCTCCTTTCCGATGCACTATTCCTTCTTTACTGCATCCCTCGCATCCTCACAGTGACGAATTAACACAGATATTGCGTCGCTAGGATATACTATGGGTTCCATGACTTCTTACAATTCGAGTAACGTTTCTATGGAAACGACAGAATTTTCTTTTGGGACACGATTATCTCCTTCCCGATGTACTATTCCTTCTTTACTGCATCCCTCGCTCCCTGACATTGACGAATTAACACAGAAATTGCGTCGCTATGAAATACTATAGGTTCTATGACTTCTCCTTCTAAATCGAGTAACGTTTCTATGGAAACGACAGGATTTTTTTTTTGGGATACGAGTATCTCCTTTACGATGCACTCTTCCTTCTTTACTGCATCCCTCGCTCCCTCACATTGACGAATTAACACAGAAATTGCGTCGCTATGAAATACTATGTGTTCTATGACATCTCATTCTAAATCGAGTAACGTTTGTATGGAAACGACAGGACTTTCTTTTGGGATACGAGTATCTCCTTTCCGATGCACTATTCCTTCTTTACTGCATCCCTCGCTCCCTCACATTGACGAATTAACACAGATAGTGCGTCGCTATGATATACTATGGGTTCCATGACTTCTTTTAAATCGAGTAACGTTGCTATGGAAACGACAAAATTTTCCTTTGGGATACGAGTATCTCCTTTCCGATGCGCTATTCCTTGTTTACTGCATCCCTCGCTCCCTCACATTGACGAATTAACACAGAAATTGCGTCGCTATGAAATACTATGGGTTCTATGACTTCTCCTTCTTAATCGAGTAAAGTTTCTATGGAAACGACAAGAATTTCGTTTGGGATACGACTATATACTTTCCGAAGCTCTATTCCTTCTGTACTGCATCCCTCGCTCCCTCAGATTGACGAATTAACACAAAAATTGCGTCGCTATGAAATACTATGGGTTCTATCACTTCTCCTTCTTAATCGAGTAACGTTGCTATGGAAACGACAGGATTTTCTTTTGGGATACGAGTATCTCCTTTCCGATGCACTATTCCTTCTTTACTGCATCCCTCGCATCCTCACATTGACGAATCAACACAGATATTGCGTCGTTCGGATATACTATGGGTTCCATGACTTCCTATAATGCGAGTAACGTTTCTATGGAAACGACAGGATTTTCATTTGCGATACGATTATCTCTTTTCCGATGTACTATTCCTTCTTTACTGCATCCCTCGCTCCCTGACATTGACGAATTAACACAGAAATTGCATCGCTATGAAATACTATGGGTTCTATGACTTCTCCTTCTAAATCGAGTAACGTTTCTGTGGAAACGACAGGATTTTCTTTTAGGATACGAGTATCTCCTTTCCGATGCACTATTCCTTCTTTACTGCATCCCTCGCTCCCTCACATTGACGAATTAACACAGAAATTGCCTCGCTATGAAATACTATGCTTTCTATGACTTCTGCTTCTACATCGAGTAAAGTTACTATGGAAACGACACGAATTTCTTTTGGGATACGAGTATCTCCTTTCCGATCCAATATTCCTTCTTTACTGCATCCATCGCTCCCTCACATTGACGAATTAACACAGAGATTGTGTCGCTATGAAATACTATGGGTTCCAAGACTTTTCCTTCTAAACCGAGTAACGTCTCTATGGAAACGACAGGATTTTCTTTTGGGATACGAGTGTTTCCTATCCGATGCACTATTCCTTCTTTACTGCGTCCTTCGCTCCGTCACATTGACGAATTAACACAGAAATTGCGTCGCTATGAAATGCTATGGGTACTATGGCTTCTCCTTCTAAACCGACTAACGTTTCTATGGAAACGACAGGATTTTCATTTGGGATACGAGTATCTCCTTTCCGAGGCACTATTCCTTCTTTACTGCATCCCTTGCTCCCTCACATTGAGGAATTAACACAGAAATTGCGTCGCTATGAAGTACTATGTGTTCTATGACATCTCCTTCTAAATCGAGTAAAGTTTCTGTGGAAACGAAAGGATTTTCTTTTGGGATACGAGTATCTCCTTTCCGATGCACTATTCCTTCTTTACTGCATCCCTCGCTCCCTCACATTGACGAATTAACACAGAAATTGCGTCGCTATGAAGTACTATGTGTTCTATGACATCTCCTTCTAAATCGAGTAAAGTTTCTGTGGAAACGACAGGATTTTCTTTTGGAATACGAGTATCTCCTATCCGATGCACTAATCCAATTTACTGCATTCTTCGCTTCCTCACATTGACGAATTAACACAGAAATTGCGTCGCTATGACATACTATGGATTCTATGACTTGTACTTCTAAATCGAGTAACGTTTCTATGGAAACGACAGGATTTTCTTTTGGGATACGAGTATCTCCTTTCCGATGCACTATTCCATCTTTACTGCATCCCTCGCATCCTCACATTGACGAATTACACAGATATTGCGTCGTTATGATATACTATGGGTTCCATGACTTCTTATCAATCGAGTAACGTTTCTATGGAAACGACAGGATTTTCATTTGGGATACATCTCCTTTCCGATGTACTATTCCTTCCTTACTGCATCCCTCGCTCACTCACATTGACGAATTAACACAGAAATTGCGTCGCTATGAAATACTATGGGTTTTATGACTTCTCCTTCTAAATCGAGTAAAGTTTCTATGCAAACGAAAGGAATTTCTTTTGGGATACGACTATATACTTTCCGAAGCTCTATTCCTTCTATACTGCATCCCTCGCTCCCTCACATTGACGAATTAACACAGAAATTGCGTCGCTATGAAATACTATGAGTTCTATCACTTCTCCCTCTAAATCGAGTAACGTTTCTATGGAAACGACAGGATTTTCTTTTGGGATACGAGTATCTCCTTTCCGATGCACTATTCCTTCTTTACTGCATCCCTCGCATCCTCACAGTGACGAATTAACACAGATATTGCGTCGCTAGGATATACTATGGGCTCCATGACTTCTTACAATTCGAGTAACGTTTCTATGGAAACGATAGAATTTTCTTTTGAGACACGATTATCTCCTTCCCGATGTACTATTCCTTCTTTACTGCATCCCTCGCTCCCTGACATTGACGAATTAACACAGATATTGCGTCGCTATGAAATGCTATAGGTTCTATGACTTCTCCTTCTAAATCGAGTAACGTTTCTATGGAAACGACAGGATTTATTTTTGGGATACGAGTATCTCCTTTCCGATGCACTATTCCTTCTTTACTGCATCCCTCGCTCCCTCACATTGACGAATTAACACAGAAATTGCGTCGCTATGAAATACTATGTGATCTATGACATCTCATTCTAAATCGAGTAACGTTTGTATGGAAACGACAGGACTTTCTTTTGGGATACGAGTATCTCCTTTCCGATGCACTATTCCTTCTTTACTGCATCCCTCGCTCCCTCACATTGACGAATTAACACAGATATTGCGTCGCTATGAAATACTATGGGTTCCATGACTTCTTTTAAATCGAGTAACGTTGCTATGGAAACGACAAAATTTTCCTTTGGGATACGAGTATCTCCTTTCCGATGCGCTATTCCTTGTTTACTGCATCCCTTGCTCCCTCACATTGACGAATTAACACAGAAATTGCGTCGCTATGAAATACTATGGGTTCTATGACTTCTCCTTCTTAATCGAGTAAAGTTTCTATGGAAACGACAAGAATTTCTTTTGGGATACGACTATATACTTTCCGAAGCTCTATTCCTTCTGTACTGCATCCCCCGCTCCCTCAGATTGACGAATTAACACAAAAATTGCGTCGCTATGAAATACTATGGGTTCTATCACTTCTCCTTCTTAATCGAGTAACGTTGCTATGGAAACGACAGGATTTTCTTTTGGGATACGCGTATCTCCTTTCCGATGCACTATTCCTTCTTTACTGCATCCCTCGCATCCTCACATTGACGAATCAACACAGATATTGCGTCGTTAGGATATACTATGGGTTCCATGACTTCTTATAATGCGAGTAACGTTTCTATGGAAACGACAGGATTTTCATTTGCGATACGATTATCTCTTTTCCGATGTACTATTCCTTCTTTACTGCATCCCTCGCTCCCTGACATTGACGAATTAACACAGAAATTGCATCGCTATGAAATACTATGGGTTCTATGACTTCTCCTTCTAAATCGAGTAACGTTTCTGTGGAAACGACAGGATTTTCTTTTAGGATACGAGTATCTCCTTTCCGATGCACTATTCCTTCTTTACTGCATCCCTCGCTCCCTCACATTGACGAATTAACACAGAAATTGCCTCGCTATGAAATACTATGCTTTCTATGACTTCTGCTTCTACATCGAGTAAAGTTACTATGGAAACGACACGAATTTCTTTTGGGATACGAGTATCTCCTTTCCGATCCAATATTCCTTCTTTACTGCATCCATCGCTCCCTCACATTGACGAATTAACACAGAGATTGTGTCGCTATGAAATACTATGGGTTCCAAGACTTTTCCTTCTAAACCGAGTAACGTTTCTATGGAAACGACAGGATTTCCTTTTGGGATACGAGTGTTTCCTATCCGATGCACTATTCCTTCTTTACTGCGTCCTTCGCTCCGTCACATTGACGAATTAACACAGAAATTGCGTCGCTATGAAATGCTATGGGTACTATGGCTTCTCCTTCTAAACCGACTGCCGGCCGAAGTGGCCGTGCGGTTAAAGGCGCTGCAGTCTGGAACCGCAAGACCGCTACGGTCGCAGGTTCGAATCCTGCCTCGGGCATGGATGTTTGTGATGTCCTTAGGTTAGTTAGGTTTAACTAGTTCTAAGTTCTAGGGGACTAATGACCTCAGCAGTTGAGTCCCATAGTGCTCAGAGCCATTTGAACCATTTTCTAAACCGACTAACGTTTCTATGGAAACGACAGGATTTTCATTTGGGATACGAGTATCTCCTTTCCGAGGCACTATTCCTTCTTTACTGCATCCCTTGCTCCCTCACATTGAGGAATTAACACAGAAATTGCGTCGCTATGAAGTACTATGTGTTCTATGACATCCCCTTCTAAATCGAGTAAAGTTTCTGTGGAAACGAAAGGATTTTCTTTTGGGATACGAGTATCTCCTTTCCGATGCACTATTCCTTCTTTACTGCATCACTCGCTCCCTCACATTGACGAATTAACACAGAAATTGCGTCGCTATGAAATACTATGGGTTCTATGACTTCTCCTTCTACATCGAGAAACGTTTCTATGGAAACGACTGGATTTACAGTTAGGATACGAGTATCTCCTTTCCGTAACACTATTCCTTCTTTACTGCATCCCTCGCTCCCTCACATTGACGAATCAACACAGAAATTGCGACGCTATGAAATACTATGTGTTCTATGACTTCTCCTTCTAAATCGAGTAAAGTTTCTATGGAAACGACAGGAATTTCTTCTGGGATACGACTATATACTTTCCGAAGCACTATTCCTTCTTTACTGCATCCCTCGCTCCCTCACATTGACGAATTAAGACAGAAATTGCGTCGCTATGAAATACTATGGGTTCCATGACTTCTCCTTCTAAATCGAGTAACGTTTCTATGGAAACGACTGGATTTTATTTTGGGATACGAGTATCTCCTTTCCGATGCACCATTCCTTGTTTACTGCATCCCTCGCTCCATCATATTGACGAATTAACACAGAAATTGCCACGCTATGAAATACTATGTGTTCTATGACTTCTCCTTCTAAATCGAGTAAAGTTTCTATGGAAACGACAGGATTTTCTTTTGGGATACATCTCCTTTCCGATGTACTATTCCTGCATCCCTGCATCCTGCATCCCTCGCTCACTCACATTGACGAATTAACACAGAAATTGCGTCGCTATGAAATACAATGGGTTCTATGACTTCTCCTTCTAAATCGAGTAAAGTTTCTATGGAAACGACAGGAATTTCTTTTGGGATACGACTATATACTTTCCGAAGCTCTATTCCTTCTGTCCTGCATCCCTCGCACCCACAAATTGACGAATTAACACAGAAATTGCGTCGCTATGAAATACTATGGGTTCTATCACTTCTCCCTCTAAATCGAGTAACGTTTCTATGGAAACGACAGGATTTTATTTTGGGATACGAGTATCTCCTTTCCGATGCACTATTCCTTCTTTACTGCATCCCTCGCATCCTCACATTGACGAATTAACACAGATATTGCGTCGTTAGGATATACTATGGGTTCCATGACTTCTTATATGGCGAGTAACGTATCTATGGAAACGACAGGATTTTCTTTTGGGATACGATTATCTGCTTTCCGACGTACTATTCCTTCTTTACTGCATCCCTCGCTCACTGACATTGACGAATTAACACAGAAATTGCGTCGCTATGAAATACTATGGGTTCTATGACTTCTCCTTCTAAATCGAGTAACGTTTCTATGGAAACGACAGGATTTTCTTTTGGGATACGGTTATCTCCTTTCCGATGTACTATTCCTTCTTTACTGCATCCCTCGCTCCCTGACATTGACGAATTAACACAGAACTTGCGTCGCTATGAAATACTATGGGTTCTATCACTTCTCCCTCTAAATCGAGTAACGTTTCTATGGAAACGACAGAATTTTCTTTTGGGATACGAGTGTTCCCTTTCCGATGCACTATTCCTTCTTTACTGCATCCTTCGCTCCGTCACATTGACGAATTAACACAGAAATTGCGGCGCTATGAAATACTATGTGTACTGTGACTTCTCCTTCTAAACCGACTAACGATTCTATGGAAACGACAGGATTTTCATTTGGGATACGAGTATCTCCTTTCCGAGGCACTGTTCCTTCTTTACTGCATACCTCGCTCCCTCACATTGAGGAATTAACACAGAAATTGCGTCGCTATGAAGTACTATGTGTTCTATGACATCTCCTTCTAAGTCAGTCGAGTAAAGCTTCTATGGAAACGAAAGGATTTTCTTTTGGGATACGAGTATCTCCATTCCGATGCACTAATCCTTCTTTACTGCATCACTCGCTCCCTCACATTGACGAATTAACACAGAAATTGCGTCTCTATGAAATACTATGGGTTCTATGACTTCTCCTTCTAAATCGAGAAACGTTTCTATGGAAACGACTGGATTTTCAGTTAGGATACGAGTATCTCCTTTCCGAAGCACTAATCCAATTTACTGCATTCTTCGCTCCCTCACATTGTCGAAGTAACACATAAATTGCGTCGCTATGAAATACTTTGGGTTCTATGACTTCTCCTTCTAAATCGAGTAACGTTCCTATGGAAACGACAAGATTTACGTTTGGATACGAGTCTCTCCATTCCGATACACTATTCCTTCTTTTATGCATCCCTCGGACTCTCACATTGACGAATTAACGCAGATATTGCGTCGCTATGAAATACTATGGATTCCATGACTTCTACTTCTAAATCGAGTAACGTTTCTATGGAACCGACAGTTTTTTCTTTTGGGATACGAGTATCTCCCTTCCGATGCACTATTCCTTCTTTACTGCATCCCTTGCATCCTCACATTGACGAATTAACACAGATATTGCGTCGTTATGATATACTATGGCTTCCATGACTTCTTATAAATCGAGTCACTTTTCCATGGAAACGACAGGATTTTCTTTTGGGATACGAGTATCTCCTTTCCGATGCACTATTCCTTCCTTACTGCATCCCTTGCTCCCTCACATTGACGAATTAACACAGAAATTGCGTCGCTATGAAATACTATGATTTCTATGACTTCTCCTTCTAAATCGAGTAAAGTTTCTATGGAAACGACAGGAATTTCTTTTGGGATACGACTATATACTTTCCGAAGCACTATTCCTTCTGTACTGCATCCCTCGCTCCCTCACATTGACGAATTAACACAGAAATTGCGTCGCTATGAAATACTATGGGTTCCATGACTTCTCCTTCTAAATCGAGTAAAGTTTCTATGGAAACGACAGGAATTTCTTTTGGGATACGACTATATACTTTCCGAAGCACTATTCTTCAGTACTGCATCCCTCGCTCCCTCACATTGACGAATTAACACAGAAATTATGTCGCTATGAAATGCTATGTGTTCTATGACTTCTCCTTCTAAATCGAGTAACGTTTCTATGGAATCGACAGGATTTTTTTTGGGATACGAGTATCTCCTTTCCGATGCACTATTCCTTCCTTACTGCATCCCTCACTCCCTCACATTGACAATTTAACACAGAAATTGCGTCGCTATGAAATACCATGTGTTCTATGACATCTCCTTCTAAATCGAGTAACGTTTGTATGGAAACGATAAGATTTTCTTTTGGGATACGAGTATCTCCTTTCCGATGCACTATTCCTTCTTTACTGCATCCCTCGCTCCCTCACATTGACGAATTAACACACATATTGCGTCGCTGTGGAATACTATGGGTTCCATGACTTCTTTTAAATCGAGTAACGTTTCTATGGAAACGACAGGGTTTTCTTTTGGGATACGAGTATCTCCTTTCCGATGCACTATTCCTTCTTTACTGCATCCCTCGCTCCCTCACATTGACGAATTAACATAGAAATTGCGTCGCTATGAACTACTATGTGTTATACGACTTCTCCTTCTAAATCGAGTAAAGTTTCTATGGAAACGACAGGAATTTCTTTTGGGATACGACTATATACTTTCCGAAGCACTATTCCTTCTGTACTGCATCCCTGGCTCCCTCACATTGACGAATTAACACAGAAATCGCGTCGCTATGAAATACTATGTGTTCTATGACATCTCCTTCTAAATCGAGTAACCTTTGTATGGAAACGACAAGATTTTCTTTTGGGATACGAGTATCTCCTTTCCGATGCACTATTCCTTCTTTACTGCATCCCTCGCTCCCTCACGTTGACGAATTAACACAGAAATTGCGTCGCTATGAAATACTATGTGTTCTATGACATCTCCTTCTAAATCGAGTAACCTTTGTATGGAAACGAAAAGATTTTCTTTTGGGATACGAGTATCTCCTTTCCGATGCACTATTCCTTCTTTACTGCATCCCTCGCATCCTCACATTGACGAATTAACACAGATATTGCGTCGCTAGGATATACTATGGGTTCCATGACTTCTTATAATGCGAGTAACGTTTCTATGGAAACGACAGGAGTTTCTTTTAGGATACGAGTATCTCCTTTCCGATGCACTATTCCTTCTTTACTGCATCCCTCGCATCCTCACATTGACGAATTAACACAGATATTGCGTCGCTAGGATATACCATGGGTTCCATGACTTCTTATAATGCGAGTAACGTTTCTATGGAAACGACAGGAGTTTCTTTTGGGATACGAGTATCTCCTTCCGATGTACTATTCCTTCTTTACAGCATCCCTCGCTCCCTGATATTGACGAATTAACACAGAAATTGCGTCACTATGAAATACTATGTGTTCTATGACATCTCCTTCTAAATCGAGTAACCTTTGTATGGAAACGACAAGATTTTCTTTTGGGATACGAGTATCTCCTTTCCGATGCACTATTCCTTCTTTACTGCATCCCTCGCATCCTCACATTGACGAATTAACACAGATTTTGCGTCGCTAGGATATACTATGGGTTCCATGACTTCTTATAATGCGAGTAACTTTTCTATGGAAACGACAGGATTTTCTTTTGGGATACAATTATCTCCTTTCCGATGTAATATTCCTTCTTTACTGCATCCCTCGCTCCCTGACATTGACGAATTAACACAGAACTTGCGTCGCTATGAAATAGTTTGGGTTCTATCACTTCTCCCTCTAAATCGAGTAACGTTTCTATGGAAACGACAGGATTTTCTTTTAGGATACGAGTATCTCCTTTCCGATGCACTATTCCTTCTTTACTGCATCCCTCGCATCCTCACATTGACGAATTAACACAGATATTGCGTCGCTAGGATATACTATGGGTTCCATGACTTCTTATAATGCGAGTAACGTTTCTATGGAAACGACTGGATTTTCTTTTGGGATACGATTACCTCCTTTCCGATGTACTATTCCTTCTTTACTGCATCCCTCGCTCCCTGACATTTAAGAATTAACACAGAAATTGCGTCGCTATGAAATACTATGGGTTCTATGACTTCTCCTTCTAAATCGAGTAACGTTTCTATGGAAACGACAGGATTTTCTTTTGGGATACGATTATCTCCTTTCCGATGTACTATTCCTTCTTTACTGCATCCCTCGCTCCCTGATATTGACGAATTAACACAGGACTTGCGTCGCTATGAAATACTATGGGTTCTATCACTTCTCCCTCTAAATCGAGTAACGTTTCTATGGAAACGACAGGATTTTCTTTTAGGATACGAGTATATCCTTTCCGATGCACTATTCCTTCTTTACTGCATCCCTCGCTCCCTCACGTTGACGAATTAACACAGATATTGCGTCGCTATGAAATACTATGGGTTCCATGACTTCTTTTAAATCGAGAAACGTTTCTATGGAAACGACAGGAGTTTCTCTTGGGATACGAGTATCTCCTTTCCGATGCACTATTCCTTCTTTACGGCATCCCTCGCTCCCTCACATTGTCGAATTAACACAGAAATTGCGTCGCTATGAAATACTATGTGTTCTATGACATCTCCTTCTAAATCGAGTAACCTTTGTATGGAAACGACAAGATTTTCTTTTGGGATACGAGTATCTCCTTTCCGATGCACTATTCCTTCTTTACTGCATCCCTCGCATCTTCACATTGACGAATTAACACAGATATTGCGTCGCTAGGATATACTATGGGTTCCATGACTTCTTATAATGCGAGTAACCTTTCTATGGAAACGACAGGATTTTCTTTTGGGATACGATTATCTCCTTTCCGATGTACTATTCCTTCTTTACTGCATTCCTCGCTCCCTGACATTGACGAATTAACACAGAAATTGCGTCGCTATGAAATACTATTTTCTTTTGGGATACGATTATCTCCTTTCCGATGTACTATTCCTTCTTGACTGCATCCTTCGCTCCCTGACATTGACGAATTAACACAGAACTTGCGTCGCTATGAAATAGTATGGGTTCTATCACGTCTCCCTCTAAATCGAGTAACGTTTCTATGGAAACGACAGGATTTTCTTTTAGGATACGAGTATCTCCTTTCCGATGCACTATTCCTTCTTTACTGCATCCCTCGCATCCTCACATTGACGAATTAACACAGATATTGCGTCGCTTGGATATACTATGGGTTCCATGACTTCTTATAATGCGAGTAACGTTTCTATGGAAACGACAGGATTTTCTTTTGGGATACGATTATCTCCTTTCCGATGTACTATTCCTTCTTTACTGCATCCCTCGCTCCCTGACATTGAAGAATTAACACAGAAAGTGCGTCGCTATGAAATACTATGGGTTCTATGACTTCTCCTTCTAAATCGAGTAACGTTTCTATGGAAACGACAGGATTTTCTTTTGGGATACGATTATCTCTTTTCCGATGTACTATTCCTTCTTTACTGCATCCCTCGCTCCCTGACATTGACGAATTAACACAGGACTTGCGTCGCTATGAAATACTATGGGTTCTATCACTTCTCCCTCTAAATCGAGTAACGTTTCTATGGAAACGACAGGATTTTCTTTTAGGATACGAGTATATCCTTCCCGATGCCCTATTCCTTCTTTACTGCATCCCTCGCTCCCTCACATTGACGAATTAACACAGAAATTGCCTCGCTATGAAATACTATGCTTTCTATGACTTCTCCTTCTACATCGAGTAAAGATACTATGGAAACGACACGAATTTCTTTTGGGATACGAGTATCTCCTTTCCGATCCAATATTCCTTCTTTACTGTATCCCTCGCTCCCTCACATTGACGAATTAACACAGAGATTGCGTCGCTATGAAATACTATGGGTTCCACGACATTTCCTTCTAAGTAGAGTAACGTTTCTATGGAAACGACAGGATTTTCTTTTGGGTTACGAGTGTTTCCTTTCCGATGCACTATTCCTTCTTTACTGCATCCTTCGCTCCGTCACATTGACGAATTAACACAGATATTGCGGCGCTATGAAATACTATGTGTTCTATGACTTCTCCTTCTAAATCGAGTAAAGTTTCTATGGAAACGAAAGGATTTTCCTTTGGGATACGAGTATCTCCATTCCGATGCACTATTCCTTCTTTACTGCATCACTCGCTCCCTCACATTGACGAATTAACACGGATATCGCGTCGCTATGAAATACTATGGGTTCCATGACTTCTTTTAAATCTAGTAACGTTTCTATGGAAACGACAGGATTTTCTTTTGGGATACGAGTATCTCCTTTCCGATGCACTATTCCTTCTTTACTGCATCCCTCGCTCCCTCATGTTGACGAATTAACACAGATATTGCGTCGCTATGAAATACTATGGGTTCCATGACTTCTTTTAAATCGAGAAACGTTTCTATGGAAACGACAGGAGTTTCTATTGGGATACGAGTATCTCCTTTCCGATGCACTATTCCTTCTTTACGGCATCCCTCGCTCCCTCACATTTTCGAATTAACACAGAAATTGCGTCGCTATGAAATACTATGTGTTCTATGACATCTCCTTCTAAATCGAGTAACCTTTGTATGGAAACGACAAGATTTTCTTTTGGGATACGAGTATCTCCTTTCCGATGCACTATTCCTTCTTTACTGCATCCCTCGCATCCTCACATTGACGAATTAACACAGATATTGCGTCGCTAGGATATACTATGGGTTCCATGACTTCTTATAATGCGAGTAACGTTTCTATGGAAACGACAGGATTTTCTTTTGGGATACGATTATCTCCTTTCCGATGTACTATTCCTTCTTTACTGCATCCCTCGCTCCCTGACATTGACGAATTAACACAGAATTTGCGTCGCTATGAAATACTATGGGTTCTATCACTTCTCCCTCTAAATCGAGTAACGTTTCTATGGAGACGACAGGATTTTCTTTTAGGATACGAGTATCTCCTTTCCGATGCACTATTCCTTCTTTACTGCATCCCTCGCATCCTCACATTGACGAATTAACACAGATATTGCGTCGCTAGGATATACTATGGGTTCCATGATTTCTTATAATGCGAGTAACGTTTCTATGGAAACGACAGGATTTTCTTTTGGGATACGATTATCTCCTTTCCGATGTACTATTCCTTCTTTACTGCATCCCTCGCTCCCTGACATTGAAGAATTAACACAGAAATTGCGTCGCTATGAAATACTATGGGTTCTATGACTTCTCCTTCTAAATCGAGTAACGTTTCTATGGAAACGACAGGATTTTCTTTTGGGATACGATTATCTCTTTTCCGATGTACTATCCCTTCTTTACTGCATCCCTCGCTCCCTGACATTGACGAATTAACACAGGACTTGCGTCGCTAAGAAATACTATGGGTTCTATCACTTCTCCCTCTAAATCGAGTAACGTTTCTATGGAAACGACAGGATTTTCTTTTAGGATACGAGTATATCCTTCCCGATGCACTATTCCTTCTTTACTGCATCCCTCGCTCCCTCACATTGACGAATTAACACAGATATTGCCTCGCTATGAAATACTATGCTTTCTATGACTTCTCCTTCAACATCGAGTAAAGTTACTATGGAAACGACACGAATTTCTTTTGGGATACGAGTATCTCCTTTCCGATCCAATATTCCTTCTTTACTGTATCCCTCGCTCCCTCACATTGACGAATTAACACAGAGATTGCGTCGCTATGAAATACTATGGGTTCCACGACATTTCCTTCTACGTAGAGTAACGTTTCTATGGAAACGACAGGATTTTCTTTTGGGTTACGAGTGTTTCCTTTCCGATGCACTATTCCTTCTTTACTGCATCCTTCGCTCCGTCACATTGACGAATTAACACAGAAATTGCGGCCTTATGAAATACTATGTGTTCTATGACTTCTCCTTCTAAATCGAGTAAAGTTTCTATGGAAACGAAAGGATTTTCCTTTGGGATACGAGTATCTCCATTCCGATGCACTATTCCTCCTTTACTGCATCACTCGCTCCCTCACATTAAGGAATTAACACGGATATCGCGTCGCTATGAAATACTATGGGTTCCATGACTTCTTTTAAATCTAGTAACGTTTCTATGGAAACGACAGGATTTTCTTTTGGGATACGAGTATCTCCTTTCCGATGCACTGTTCCTTCTTTACTGCATCCCTCGCTCCCTCATGTTGACGAATTAACACAGATATTGCGTCGCTATGAAATACTATGGGTTCCATGACTTCTTTTAAATCGAGAAACGTTTCTATGGAAACGACAGGAGTTTCTTTTGGGATACGAGTATCTCCTTTCCGATGCACTATTCCTTCTTTACGGCATCCCTCGCTCCCTCACATTTTCGAATTAACACAGAAATTGCGTCGCTATGAAATACTATGTGTTCTATGACATCTCCTTCTAAATCGAGTAACCTTTGTATGGAAACGACAAGATTTTCTTTTGGGATACGAGTATCTCCTTTCCGATGCACTATTCCTTCTTTACTGCATCCCTCGCATCCTCACATTGACGAATTAACACAGATATTGCGTCGCTAGGATATACTATGGGTTCCATGACTTCTTATAATGCGAGTAACGTTTCTATGGAAACGACAGGATTTTCTTTAGGGATACGATTATCTCCTTTCCGATGTACCATTCCTTCTTTACTGCATCCCTCGCTCCCTGACATTGACGAATTAACACAGAAATCGCGTCGCTATGAAATACTATGGGTTCTATGACTTCTCCTTCTAAATCGAGTAACGTTTCTATATAAACGACAGGATTTTCTTTTGGGATACGATTATCTCCGTTCCGACGTACTATTCCTTCTTTACTGCATCCCTCGCTCTCTGACATTGACGAATTAACACAGAACTTGCGTCGCTATGAAATACTATGAGTTCTATCACTTCTCCCTCTAAATCGAGTAACGTTTCTAGGGAAACGACAGGATTTTCTTTTAGGATACGAGTATCTCCTTTCCGAAGCACTATTCCTTCTTTACTGCATCCCTCGCTCCCTCACATTGACGAATTAACACAGAAATTGCCTCGCTATGAAATACTATGCTTTCTATGACTTCTCCTTCTACATCGAGTAAAGTTACTATGGAAACGACACGAATTTCATTTCGGATACGAGTATCTCCTTTCCGATCCAATATTCCTTCTTTACTGTATCCCTCGCTCCCTCACATTGACGAATTAACACAGAGATTGCGTCGCTATGAAATACTATGGGTTCCACGACATTTCCTTCTTTTGGGATACGAGTGTTTCCTTTCCGATGCACTATTCCTTCTTTACTGCATCCTTCGCTCCGTCACATTGCGGAATTAACACAGAAATTGCGGCGCTATGAAATACTGTGTGTACTGTGACTTCTCCTTCTAAACCGACTAACGTTTCTATGGAAACGACAGGATTTTCATTTGGGATACGAGTATCTCCTTTCCGAGGCACTGTTCCTTCTTTACTGCATACCTCGCTCCGTCACATTGACGAATTAACACAGAAATTGCGTCGCTATGAAGTACTATGTGTTCTATGACATCTCCTTCTAAGTCGAGTAAAGTTTCTATGGAAACGAAAGGATTTTCCTTTGGGATACGAGTATCTCCATTCCGATGCACTATTCCTTCTTTACTGCATCACTCGCTCCCTCACATTGACGAATTAACACAGAAATTGCGTCGCTATGAAATACTATGGGTTCTATGACTTCTCCTTCTAAATCGAGAAACGTTTCTATGGAAACGACTGGATTTTTAGTTAGGATACGAGTATCTGCTTTCCGTAGCACTATTCCTTCTTTACTGCATCCCTCGCTCCCTCACATTGACGAATCAACACAGAAATTGCGTCGCTATGAAATACTATGGGTTGTATGACTTCTCCTTCTAAAGCGAGTAAAGTTTCTATGGAAACGACAGGAATTTCTTGTGGGATACAACTATATACTTTCCGAAGCACTATTCCTTCCTTACTGCATCCCTCGCTCCCTCACATTGACGAATTAACACAGAAATTGCGTCGCTATTAAATACTATGGGTTCCATGACTTCTCCTTCTAAATCGAGTAGCGTTTCTATGGAAACGACTGGATTTTATTTTGAGATTAGAGTATCTACTTTCCGATGCACCATTCCTTGTTTACTGCATCCCTCGCTCCATCACATTGACAATTTAACACAGAAATTTAGTCACTATCAAATACTATGGGTTGTATGACTTCTCCTTCTAAATCGATTAACGTTTCTATATTAACGACAGGATTCCCTTTTGGGATACGAGTATCTCCTTTCCGATGCACTAATCCAATTTACTTCATTCTTCGCTCCCTCTCATTGACAAAGTAACACATAAATTGCGTCGCTATGAAATACTATGGGTTCTATGACTTCTCCTTCTAAATCGAGTAACGTTCGTATGGAAACGACAAGATTAACGTTTGGATACGAGTCTCTCCATTCGGATACACTATTCCTTCTTTTCTGCATCCCTCGCACTCTCACATTGACGAATTAACGCAGATATGGCGTCGCTATGAAATACTATGGATGCCATGACTTCTACTTCTAAATCGAGTAACGTTTCTATGGAACCGACAGGATTTTCTTTTGGGATACGAGTATCTCCTATCCGATGCACTAATCCAATTTACTGCATTCTTCGCTTCCTCACATTGACGAATTAACACCGAAATTGTGTCGCTTTGAAATACTATGGGTTTTATGACTTCTCCTTCTAAATCGAGTAACGTTTCTATGGAAACGACAGGATTTTCTTTTGGGATACGAGTATCTCCCTTCCGATGCACTATTCCTTCTTTACTGCATCCCTTGCATCCTCACATTGACGAATTAACACAGATATTGCGTCGTTATGATATACTATGGCTTCCATGACTTCTTATAAATCGAGTAACGTTTCCATGGAAACGACAGGATTTTCTTTTGGGATACGAGTATCTCCTTTCCGATGCACTATTCCTTCCTTACTGCATCCCTTGCTCCCTCACATTGACGAATTAACACAGAAATTATGTCGCTATGAAATACTATGGGTTCTATGACTTCTCCTTCTAAATCGAGTAAAGTTTCTATGGAAATGACAGGAATTTCTTTTGGGATACGACTATATACTTTCCGAAGCACTATTCCTTCTGTACTGCATCCCTCGCTCCCTCACATTGACGAATTAACACAGAAATTGCGTCGCTATGAACTACTATGGGTTCTACGACTTCTCCTTCTAAATCGAGTAAAGTTTCTATGGAAACGACAGGAATTTCTTTTGGGATACGACTATATACTTTCCGAAGTACTATTCCTTCTGTACTGCATCCCTCGCTCCCTCACATTGACGAATTAACACAGATATTGCGGCGCTATGAAATACTATGTGTTCTATGACATCTCCTTCTAAATCGAGTAACCTTTGTATGGAAACGACAAGATTTTCTTTTGGGATACGAGTATCTCCTTTCCGATTCACTATTCCTTCTATACTGCATCCCTCGCTCCCTCACGTTGACGAATTAACACAGATATTGCGTCGCTATGAAATACTATGGGTTCCATGACTTCTTTTAAATCGAGAAACGTTTCTATGGAAACGACAGGAGTTTCTTTTGGGATACGAGTATCTCCTTTCCGATGCACTATTCCTTGATTACGGCATCCCTCGCTCCCTCACATTTTCGAATTAAAACAGAAATTGCGTCGCTATGAAATACAATGTGTTATATGACATCTCCTTCTAAATCGAGTAACCTTTGTATGGAAACGACAAGATTTTCTTTTGGGAACGAGTATCTCCTTTCCCATGCACTATTCCTTCTTTACTGCATCCCTCGCATCCTCACATTGACGAATTAACACAGATATTGCGTCGCTAGGATATACTATGGGTTCCATGACTTCTTATAATGCGAGTAACGTTTCTATGGAAACGACAGGATTTTCTTTTGGGATACGATTATCTCCTTTCCGATGTACTATTCCTTCTTTACTGCATCCCTCGCTCCCTGACATTGACGAATTAACACAGAGATTGCGTCGCTATGTAATACTATTTTCTTTTGGGATACGATTATCTCCTTTCAGATGTACTATTCCTTCTTTACTGCATCCCTCGCTCCCTGACATTGACGAATTAACACAGAATTTGCGTCGCTATGAAATACTATGGGTTCTATCACTTCTCCCTCTAAATCGAGTAACGTTTCTATGGAAACGACAGGATTTTCTTTAGGGATACGATTATCTCCTTTCCGATGTACCATTCCTTCTTTACTGCATCCCTCGCTCCCTGACATGGTCGAATTAACACAGAATTTGCGTCGCTATGAAATACTATGGGTTCTATCACTTCTCCCTCTAAATCGAGTAACGTTTCTATATAAACGACAGGATTTTCTTTTGGAATACGATTATCTCCTTTCCGACGTACTATTCCTTCTTTACTGCATCCCTCGCTCTCTGACATTGACGAATTAACACAGAACTTGCGTCGCTATGAAATACTATGGGTTCTATCACCTCTCCCTGTAAATCGAGTAACGTTTCTATGGAAACGACAGGATTTTCTTTTAGGATACGAGTATCTCCTTTCCGAAGCAATATTCCTTCTGTACTGCATCCCTCGCTCCCTCACATTGACGAATTAACACAGAAATTGCCTCGCTATGAAATACTATGCTTTCTATGACTTCTCCTTCTACATCAAGTAAAGTTACTATGGAAACGACACGAATTTCATTTGGGATACGAGTATCTCCTTTCCGAAGCAATATTCCTTCTTTACTGCATCCCTCGCTCCCTCACATTGACGAATTAACACAGAAATTGCGGCGCTATGAAATACTATGTGTACTGTGACTTCTCCTTCTAAACCGACTAACGTTTCTATGGAAACGACAGGATTTTCATTTGGGATACGAGTATCTCCTTTCCGAGGCTCTGTTCCTTCTTTACTGCATACCTCGCTCCGTCACATTGACGAATTAACACAGAAATTGCGTCGCTATGAAGTACTATGTGTTCTATGACATCTCCTTCTAAGTCTAGTAAAGTTTCTATGGAAACGAAAGGATTTTCCTTTGGGATACGAGTATCTCCATTCCGATGCACTATTCCTTCTTTATTGCATCACTCGCTCCCTCACATTGACGAATTAACACAGAAATTGCGTCGCTATGAAATACTATGGGTTCTATGACTTCACCTTCTAAATCGAGAAACGTTTCTATGGAAACGACTGGATTTTTAGTTAGGATACGAGTATCTCCTTTCCGTAGCACTATTCCTTCTTTACTGCATCCCTCGCTCCCTCACATTGACGAATCAACACAGAAATTGCGTCGCTATGAAATACTATGGGTTCTATGACTTCTCCTTCTAAAGCGAGTAAAGTTTCTATGGAAACGACAGGAATTTCTTGTGGGATACAACTATATACCTTCCGAAGCACTATTCCTTCCTTACTGCATCCCTCGCTCCCTCACATTGACGAATTAACACAGAAATTGCGTCGCTATTAAATACTATGGGTTCCATGACTTCTCCTTCTAAATCGAGTAGCGTTTCTATGGAAACGACTGGATTTTATTTTGAGAGACGAGTATCTCCTTTCCGATGCACCATTCCTTGTTTACTGCATCCCTCGCTCCATCACATTGCCAATTTAACACAGAAATTTAGTCACTATCAAATACTATGGGTTGTATGACTTCTCCTTCTAAATCGATTAACGTTTCTATATTAACGACAGGATTCCCCTTTGGGATACGAGTATCTCCTTTCCGATGCACTAATCCAATTTACTGCATTCTTCGCTCCCTCTCATTGACGAAGTAACACATAAATTGCGTCGCTATGAAATACTATGGGTTCTAGGACTTCTCCATCTAAATCGAGTAACGTTCGTATGGAAACGACAAGATTTACGTTTGGATACGAGTCTCTCCATTCCGATACACTATTCCTTCTTTTCTGCATCTCTCGCACTCTCACATTGACGAATTAACGCAGATATGGCGTCGCTATGAAATACTATGGATTCCATGACTTCTACTTCTAAATCGAGTAACGTTTCTATGGAACCGACAGGATTTTCTTTTGGGATACGAGTATCTCCTATCCGATGCACTAATCCTTCTTTACTGCATCCCTTGCATCCTCACATTGACGAATTAACACAGATATTGCGTCGTTATGATATACTATGGCTTCCATGACTTCTTATAAATCGAGTAACGTTTCCATGGAAACGACAGGATTTTCTTTTGGGATACGAGTATCTCCTTTCCGATGCACTATTCCTTCCTTACTGCATCCCGTGCTCCCTCACATTGACGAATTAACACAGAAATTATGTCGCTATGAAATACTATGGGTTCTATGACTTTTCCTTCTAAATCGAGTAAATTTTCTATGGAAACGACAGGAATTTCTTTTGGGATACGACTATATACTTTCCGAAGCACTATTCCTTCTGTACTGCATCCCTCGCTCCCTCACATTGACGAATTAACACAGAAATTGCAACGCTATGAAATACTATGGGTTCCATGACTTCTCCTTCTAAATCGAGTAATGTTTCTATGGAAACGACAGGAATTTCTTTTGGGATACGACTATATACTTTCCGACGCACTATTCCTTCAGTACTGCATCCCTCGCTCCCTCACATTGACGAATTAACACAGAAATTATGTCGCTATGAAATGCTATGTGTTCTATGACTTCTCCTTCTAAATCGAGTAACGTTTCTATGGAATCGACAGGATTTTTTTTGGGATACGAGTATCTCCTTTCCGATGCACTATTCCTTCCTTACTGCATCCCTCACTCCCTCACATTGACATTTTAACACAGAAATTGCGTCGCTATGAAATACTATGTGTTCTATGACATCTCCTTCTAAATCGAGTAACGTTTGTATGGAAACGATAAGATTTTCTTTTGGGATACGAGTATCTCCTTTCCGATGCACTATTCCTTCTTTACTGCATCCCTCGCTCCCTCACATTGACGAATTAACACAGATATTGCGTCGCTATGAAATACTATGGGCTCCATGACTTCTTTTAAATCGAGTAACGTTTCTATGGAAACGACAGGATTTTCTTTTGGGATACGAGTATCTCCTTTCCGATGCACTATTCCTTCTTTACTGCATCCCTCGCTCCCTCACATTGACGAATTAACATAGAAATTGCGTCGCTATGAACTACTATGGGTTCTACGACTTCTCCTTCTAAATCGAGTAAAGTTTTTATGGAAACGACAGGAATTTCTTTTGGGATACGACTATATACTTTCCGAAGTACTATTCCTTCTGTACTGCATCCCTCGCTCCCTCACATTGACGAATTAACACAGAAATTGCGTCGCTATGAAATACTATGTGTTCTATGACATCTCCTTCTAAATCGAGTAACGTTTGTATGGAAAGGACAAGATTTTCTTTTGGAATACGAGTATCTCCTTTCCGATGCACTATTAATTCTTTACTGCTACCCTCGCTCCCTCACATTGACGAATTAACACAGATATTGCGTCGCTATGAAATACTATGGGTTCAATGACTTCTCCTTCTAAATCGAGTAATGTTTCTATGGAAACGACAGGAATTTCTTTTGGGATCCGACTTTATACTTTCCGAAGCACTATTCCTTCTTTACTGCATCCGTCGCACCCTCACATTGACAATTTAACACAGAAATTGCGTCGCTATGAAATACTATGTGTTCTATGACATCTTCTAAATCGAGTAACGTTTCTATGGAAACTATAGGATTTTCTTTTGGGTTACTAGTATCTCCTTTCCGATGCACTATTCCTTCTTTACTGCATCCCTCGTTCCCTCACATTGACAATTTAACACAGAAATTGCGTCGCTATGAAATACTATGGGTTCTATGGCCGCTCCTTCCTAATCGAGTAACGTTTCTATGGAAACGACAGGATTTTCTTTTAGGATTCGAGTATCTGCTTTCCGATGCACTATTCCTTCTTTACTGCATCCCTCTCTCCCTCACGTTCACGAATTAACACAGATATTGCGTCGCTTTTAAATCGAGTAACGTTTCTATGGAAACGACAGGATTTTCTTTTGGGATACGAGTATCCCCTTTCCGATGCACTAATCCAATTTACTGCATTCTTCGCTTCTTCACATTGACGAATTAACACAGAAATTGTGTCGCTTTGAAATACTGTTGGTTTTATGACTTCTCCTTCTAAATCGAGTAACGTTTCTATGGAAACGACAGGATTTTCTTTTGGGATACGAGTATCTCCTTTCCGTTGCACTATTCCTTCTTTACTGCATCCCTCGCATTCTCACATTGACGAATTAACACAGATATTGCGTCGTTATGATATACTATGGCTTCCATGACTTCTTATAAATCGAGTAACGTTTCCAGGGAAACGACAGGATTTTCTTTTGGGATACGAGTATCTCCTTTCCGATGCACTATTCCTTCCTTACTGCATACCTCGCTCCCTCACATTGACGAATTAAGACAGAAATTGCGTCGCTATGAAATACAATGGATTCTATGACTTCTCCTTCTAAATCGAGTAACGTTTCTATGGAATCGACAGGATTTTTTTTGGGATACGAGTATCTCCTTTCCGATGCACTATTCCTTCCTTACTGCATCCCTCGCTCCCTCACAATGACAATTTAACACAGAAATTGCGTCGCTATGAAATACTATGTGTTCTATGACATGTCCTTCTAAATCGAGTAACGTTTGTATGGAAAGGACAAGATTTTCTTTTGGGATACGAGTATCTCCTTTCTGATGCACTATTCCTTCTTTACTGCTACCCTCGCTCCCTCACATTGACGAATTACCACAGATATTGCGTCGCTATGAGATACTATGTGTTCCATGACTTCTTTTAAATCGAGTAACGTTTCTATGGAAACGACAGGATTTTCTTTTGGGATACGAGTATCTCCTTTCCGATGCACTACTCCTTCTTTACTGTATCCCTCGCTCCCACACATTGACGATATAACACAGAAGTTGCGTCGCTATGAAGTACTATGGTTTCAATGACTTCTCCTTCTAAATCGAGTAAAGTTTCTATGGAAACGACAGGAATTTCTTTTGGGATACGACTTTACACTTTCCGAAGCACTATTCCTTCTGTACTGCATCCCGCGCTCGCTCACATTGACGAATTAACACAGTAATTGCGTCGCTATGAAATACTATGGGTTCCATGACTTATCCTTCTAAATCGAGTAAAGTTTCTATAGAAACGACAGGAATTTCTTTTGGGATACGACTATATACTTTCCGAAGCACTATTTTTCTGTACTGCATCCCTCGCTCACTCAAATTGACGAATTAAAACAGAAATTGCGTCGCTATGAAATGCTATGTGTTCTATGACTTCTCCTTCTAAATCGAGTAACGTTTCTATGGAATCGACAGGATTTTTTTTGGGATACGAGTATCTCCTTTCCGATGCACTATTAATTCCTTACTGCATCCGTCACTCCCTCACATTGACAATTTAACACAGAAATCGCGTCGCTATGAATTACTATGTGTTCTATGACATCTCCTTCTAAATCGAGTAACGTTTCTATGGAAACGACAAGATTTTCTTTTGGGATACGACTATCTCCCTTCCGATGCACTATTCCTTTTTTACTGCACCCCTCGCTCCCTCACATTGACGAATTAACACAGATATTGCGTCGCTATGAAATACTATGGGTTCCATGACTTCCTTTAAATCGAGTAACGTTTCTATGGGAACGACAGGATTTTCTTTTGGGATACGAGTATCTCCTTTCCGATGCACTATTCCTTCTTTACTGCATCCCTCGCTCCCTCACATTGACGAATTAACAAAGAAATTGCGTCGCTATGAAATACTATGGGTTCTATGACTTCTCCTTCTAAATCGAGAAACCTTTGTATGGAAACGACAAGATTTTCTTTTGGGATACGAGTATCTCCATTCTGATGCGCTATTCCTTCTTTACTGCATCCCTCGCTCCCACACGTTGACGAATTAACACAGATATTGCGTCGCTATGAAATACTATGCGTTCCATGACTTGTTTTAAATCGAGTAACGTTTCTATGGGAACGACAGGATTTTCTTTTGGGATACGAGTATCTCCTTTCCGATGCACTATTCCTTCTATACTGCATCCCTCGCTCCCTCACATTGACGAATTAACAAAGAAATTGCGTCGCAATAAAATACTATGGGTTCTATGACTTCTCCTTCTAAATCGAGTAAAGTTTCTATGGAAACGACAGGAATTTCTTTTGGGATACGAGTATATACTTTCCGAAGCACTATTCCTTCTGTACTGCATCCCTCGCTCCCTCACATTGACGAATTAACACTGAAATTGCGTCGCTATGAACTACTCTGTGTTCCATGGCTTCTCCATCTAAATCGACTAACGTTCCAATGGAAACGATAGAATTTTTTTTTTGGGATACGAGTATCTCTTTTCCGATGCACTATTCCTTCTTTACTGCATCCGTCGCACCCTCACATTGACAATTTAACAGAGAAATTGCGTCGCTATGAAATACTATGTGTTCTATAACATCTCCTTCTAAATCGAGTAACGTTTCTATGGAAACGAAAGGATTTTCTTTTGGGTTACTAGCATCTCCTTTCCTGTGCACTATTCCCTCTTTACTGCATCCCTCGCTCCCTCACATTGACAATTTAACACATAAATTGCGTCGCTATGTAGTACTATGGGTTCTATGACTTCTCCTTTTAAATCGAGTAACGTTTGAATGAAAACGACAAGATTTTCTTTTGGGATACGACTATCTCCCTTCCGATGCACTATTCCTTTTTTACTGCACCCCTCGCTCCCTCACATTGACGAATTAACACAGATATTGCGTCGCTATGAAATACTATGGGTTCCATGACTTCCTTTAAATCGAGTAACGTTTCTATGGAAACGACAGGATTTTCTTTTGGGATACGAGTATCTCCTTTCCGATGCACTATTCCTTCTTTACGGCATCCCTCGCTTCCTCACATTGACGAATTAACACAGAAATTGCGTCGCTACGAAATACTATTGGTTCTATGACTTCTCCTTCTAAATCGAGTAAAGTTTCTATGGAAACGACAGGAATTTCTTTTGGGATAAGACTATATACTTTCCGCAGCACTATTCCTTCTGTACTGCATCCCTCGCTCCCTCACATTCACAATTTAACACAGATATTGCGTCGTTATGAAATACTATGTGTTCTATGACATTTCCTTCTAAATCGAGTAACGTTTCTATGGAAACGACAGGATTTTCTTTTGGGTTACTAGTATCTCCTTTCCGATGCACTATTCCTTCTTTACTGCATCCCTCGCTCCCTCACATTGACAATGTAACACAGAAATTGCGTCGCTATGAAATACTATGGGTTCAATGACTTCTCCTTCTAAATCGAGTAACGTTTCTATGGAAACGACAGAATTTTTTTTTTTTTTGGATACGAGTATCTCCTTTCCGATGCACTATTCGTTCTTTACTGCATCCCTCGCTCCCTCACATTGACAATTTAACACAGAAATTGCGTCGCCATTAAATACTATGTGATCTATGACATCTGCTTCTAAATCGAGTAACGTTTCTATGGAAACGACAGGATTTTCTTTTGGGATACGATTATCTCCTTTCCGATGCACTATTCTTAGTTTACTGCATCCCTCGCTCTCTCACATTGACGAATTAACACAGAAATCTCGTCGCTATGAAATACTGTGTGTTCTATGACATCTCCTTCTAAACCGAGTAAAGTTTCTATGGAAACGAAAGGATTTTCTTTTGGGATACGAGTATCTCCTTTCCGATGCACTAATCCAATTTACTGCATTCTTCGCTCCCTCACATTGACGAATTAACACAGAAGTTGAGTCGCTATGGAATTGGGTTCTATGACTTCTCCTTCTAAAGCGAGTAACGTTCCTATGGAAACAACAAGATTTACGTTTGGATACGAGTCTCTCCTTTCCGATACACTATTCCCTCTTTACTGCATCCCTCGCTCCCTCATATTGACGAATGAACACCGAAATTGCCTTGCTATGAAATACTTTGCGTTCTATGACTTGTCCTTCTAAATCGAGAAAAGTTTCTATGGAAACGACAGGAATTTCTTTTGGGATACGAGTATCTCCATTCCCATGCACTATTCCTTCTTTACTGCATCCCTCGCTCCCTGACATTGACGAATTAACACAGATATTGCGTCGCTATGAAATACTATGGGTTCCATGACTTCTTTAAAATCGAGTAACGTTTCTATGGAAACGACAGGATTTTCTTTTGGGGTACGAGTATCTCCTTTCGGATGCAGTATTCCTTCCTTACTGCATCCCTCGCTCCCTCACATTGACGAATTAGCACAGAAATTGCGTCGCTATGAAATACTATGGGTTCTATGACTTCTCCTTCTAAATCGAGTAACGTTTCTATGGAATCGACAGGATTTTTTTTGGGATACGAGTATCTCCTTTCCGATGCACTATTCCTTCCTTACTGCATCCCTCACTCCCTCACATTGACAATTTAACACAGAAATTGCGTCGCTATGAAATACTATTTGTTCTATGACATCTCCTTCTAAACCGAGTAACGTTTGTATGGAAACGACAAGATTTTCTTTTGGGATACGAGTATCTCCTTTCCGATGCACTATTCCTTCTTTACTGCATCCCTCGCTCCCTCACATTGACGAATTAACACAGATATTGCGTCGCTATGAAATACTATGGGTTCCATGACTTCTTTTAAATCGAGTAACGTTTCTATGGAAACGACAGGATTTTATTTTGGGATACGAGTATCTCCTTTCCGATGCACTATTCCTTCTTTACTGCATCCCTCGCTACCTCACATTGACGAATTAACACAGAAATTGCGTCGCTATGAAATACTATGGGTTCTATGACTTCTCCTTCTAAATCGAGTAAAGTTTCTATGGAAACGACAGGAATTTCTTTTGGGATACGACTATATACATTCCAAAGCACTATTCCTTCAGTACTGCATCCCTCGCTCCCTCACATTGACGAATTAGCACAGAAATTGCGTCGCTCTGAAATACTATGCTTTCTATGACTTCTCCTTCTAAATGGAGTAAAGTTTCTACGGAAACGAAAGGAATTTCTTTTGGGATACGAGTATATACTTTCCGAAGCACAATTCCTTCTGTACTGCATCCCTCACTCCCTCACATTGACAATTTAACACAGAAATTGCGTCGCTATGAAATACTATTTGTTCTATGACATCTCCTTCTAAATCGAGTAACGTTTGTATGGAAACGACAAGATTTTCTTTTGGGATACGAGTATCTGCTTTCCCATGCACTATTTCTTCTTTACTGCATCCCTCGCTCCCTCACATTGACAATTTAACACAGAAATTGCGTCGCTATGAAATACAATGGGTTCCATGACTTCTCCTTCTAAATGGAGTAACGTTTCTATGGAAACGACAGAATTTTTTTTTTTGGTTACGAGTATCTCCTTTCCGATGCACTATTCCTTCTTTACTGCATCCCTCGCTCCCTCAAATTGGCGAATTAACACAGAAATTGCGTCGCTATAAAATACTATGGGTTCTATGACTTCTCCTTCTAAATCGAGTAAAGTTTCTATGGAAACGATAGGAATTTCTTTTGGGATACGTCTATATACTTTCCGCAGCACTATTCCTTTTTTACTGCATCCCTCGCTACCTCACATTGACAATTTAACACAGATATTGCGTCGTTATGAAATACTATGCCTTCTATGACATCTCCTTCTAAATCGAGTAACGTTTCTATGGAAACGACAGGATTTTCTTTTGGGTTACTAGTATCTCCTTTCCGATGCACTATTCCTTCTTTACTGCATCCCTCGCTCCCTCACATTGACAATTTAACACAGAAATTGCGTCGCTATGAAATACTATGGGTTCCATGACTTCTCCTTCTAAATCGAGTAACGTTTCTATGGAAACGACAGAATTTTTTTTTTGGTTACGAGTATCTCCTTTCCGATGCACTATTCCTTCTTTACTGCATCCCTCGCTCCCTCACATTGACAATTTAACACAGAAATTGCGTCGCTATGAAATACTACGGGTTCTATGACTTCTCCTTCTAAATCGAGTAACGTTTCTATGGAATCGACAGGATTTTTTTTGGGATACGAGTATCTCCTTTCCGATGCAGTATTGCTTCCTTACTGCATCCCTCACTCCCTCACATTGACAATTTAACACAGAAATTGCGTCGCTATGAAATACTATTTGTTCTATGACATCTCCTTCTAAATCGAGTAACGTTTGTATGGAAACGACAAGATTTTCTTTTGGGATACGAGTATCTCCTTTCCGAAGCACTATTCCTTCTTTACTGCATCCCTCGCTCCCTCACATTGACGAATTAACACAGTTATTGCGTCGCTATGAAATACTAGGTGTTCTATGACATCTCCTTCTAAAACGAGTAACCTTTGTATGGAAACGACAAGATTTTCTTTTGGGATACGAGTATCTCCTTTCTGATGCACTATTCCTTCTTTACTGCATCCCTCGCTCCCTCACGTTGACGAATTAACACAGATATTGCGTTTCTATGAAATACTATGCGTTCCATGACTTGTTTTAAATCAAGTAACGTTTCTATGGAAACGACAGGATTTTCTTTTGGGATACGAGTATCTCCTTCCCGATGCACTATTCCTTCTTTACTGCATCCCTCGCTCCCTCACATTGACGAATTAACAAAGAAATTGCGTCGCTATGAAATACTATGGGTTCTATGACTTCTCCTTCTAAATCGAGTAAAGTTTCTATGGAAACGAGAGGAATTTCTTTTGGGATACGGGTATATACTTTCCGAAGCACAATTCCTTCTGTACTGCATCCCTCGCTCCCTCACATTGACGAATTATCACTGAAATTGCGTCGCTATGAACTACTATGTGTTCCATGACTTCTCCATCTAAATCGAGTAACGTTTCTATGGAAACGATAGAATTTTTTTTTGGGATACGAGTATCTCTTTTCCGCTGCACTATTCCTTCTTTACTGCATCCCTCGCACCCTCACAATGACAATTTAACACAGAAATTGCGTCGCTATGAAATACTATGTGTTCTATGACATCTCCTTCTAAATCGAGTAACGTTTCTATGGAAACGAAAGGATTTTCTTTTGGGTTACTAGTATCTTCTTTCCTATGCACTATTCCCTCTTTACTGCAATCCTCGCTCCCTCACATTGTCAATTTAACACAGGAATTGCGTCGCTATGAAATACTATGGGTTCTATGACTTCTCCTTCTAAATCGAGTAACGTTTGAATGGAAACGACAAGATTTTCTTTTGGGATACGACTATCTCACTTCCGATGCACTATTCCTTTTTTACTGCATCCTTCGCTCCCTCACATTGACGAATTAACACAGATATTGCGTCGCTATGAAATACTATGGGTTCCATGACTTCTTTTAAATCGAGTAACGTTACTATGGAAACGACAGGATTTTCTTTTGGGATACGAGTATCTCCTTTCCGATGCAATATTCCTTCCTTACTGCATCCCTCGCTCCCTCACATTGACGAATTAACACAGAAATTGCGTCGCTATGAAATACTATGGGTGCTATGACTTCTCCTTCTAAATCGAGTAACGTTTCTATGGAATCGACAAGTATTTTTTGGGATACGAGTATCTCCTTTCCGATGCACTATTCCTTCCTTACTGCATCCCTCACTCCCTCACATTGACAATTTAACACAGAAATTGCGTCGCTATGAAATACTATGGGTTCCATGACTTCTCCTTCTAAATCGAGTAACGTTTCTATGGAAACGACAAGATTTTCTTTTGGGATACGAGTATCTCCTTTCCGAAGCACTATTCCTTCTTTACTGCATCCCTCGCTCCCTCACATTGACGAATTAACACAGAAATTGCGTCGCTATGAAATACTATGTGTTCTATGACTTCTCCGTCTAAATCGAGTAAAGTATCTATGGAAACGACAGGAATTTCTTTTGGGATACGACTATATACTTTCCGAAGCACTATTCCTTCTGTACTGCATCCCTCGCTCCCTCACATTGACGAATTAACACTGAAATTGCGCCGCTATGAAATACTATGGGTTCCATGACTTCTCCATCTAAATCGAATAAAGTTCCTATGGAAACGATAGAATATTTTTTTTTGGGATACAAGTATCTCTTTTCCGATGCACTATTCCTTCTTTACTGCATCCCTCGCACCCTCACATTGACAATTTAATACAGAAATTTTGTCGCTATGAAATACTATGTGTTCTATGACATCTCCTTCTAAATCGAGTAACGTTTCTATGGAAACTACAGGATTTTCTTTTGGGTTTCTAGTATCTCCTTTCCGATGCACTATTCCTTCTTTACTGCATCCCTCGCTCCCTCACATTGACAATTTCACACAGAAATTGCGTCGCTATGAAATACAATGGGTTCTATGACTTCTCCTTCTAAATTGAGTAACGTTTCTATGGAAACCACAGGATTTTCTTTTGGGATACGAGTATCTGCTTTCCCATGCACTATTCCCTCCTTACTGAATCCCTCGCTCCCTCACATTGCCAATTTAACACAGAAATTGCGTCGCTATGAAATACTATGTGTTCTATGACATCTCCTTCTAAATCGAGTAACCTTTGTATGGAAACGACAAGATATGCTTTTGGGATACGAGTATCTCCTTTCTGATGCACTATTCCTTCTTTACTGCAACCCTCGCTCCCTCACGTTGTCAAATTAACACAGATATCGCGTCGCTATGAAATACTATGCGTTCCATGACTTGTTTTAAATCAAGTAACGTTTCTATGGAAACGAGAGGATTTTCTTTTGGGATACGAGTATCTCCTTCCCGATGCACTATTCATTCTTTACTGCATCCCTCGCTCCCTCACATTGACGAATTAACAAAGAAATTGCGTCGCTATGAAATACTATGGGCTCTATGACTACTCCTTCTAACTCGAGTAAAGTTTCTATGGAAACGACAGGAATTTCTTTTGAGATACGAGTATCTACTTTCCGAAGCACTATTCCTTCTGTACTGCATCCCTCGCTCCCTCACATTGACGAATTATCACTGAAATTGCATCGCTAGGAACTACTATGTGTTCCATGACTTCTCCATCTAAATCGAGTAACGTTTCTATGGAAACGAAAGGATTTTCTTTTGGGTTACTAGTATCTCCTTTCCTATGCACTATTCCCTCTTTACTGCAACCCTCGCTCCCTCACGTAGACAATTTAACACAGAAATTGCGTCGCTATGAAATACAATGGGTTCTATGACTTCTCCTTCTAAATCGAGTAACGTTTGAATGGAAAGGACAAGATTTTCTCTTGGAATACGACTATATCACTTCCGATGCACCATTCCTTTGTTACTGCATCCCTCGCTCCCTCACATTGACGAATTAACACAGATATTGCGTCGCTATGAAATACTATGGGTTCCATGACTTCCTTTAAATCGAGTAACGTTTCTATGGAAACGACAGGATTTTCTTTTGGGATACGAGTATATCCTTTCCGATGCACTATTCGTTCTTTACGGCATCCCTCGCTCCCTCACATTGACGAATTAACACAGAAATTGCGTCGCTATGAAATACTATGGGTTCTATGACTTCTCCTTCTAAATCGAGTAAAGTTTCTATGGAAACGACAGGAATTTCTTTTGGGATACGACTATATACTTTCCGCAGCACTATTCCTTATGTACTGCATCCCTCGCTCCCTCACATTGACAATTTAACACAGATATTGCGTCGTTATGAAATACTATGTGTTCTATGACATTTCCTTCTAAATCGAGTAACGTTTCTATGGAAACGACAGGATTTTCTCTTGGGTTACTAGTATCTCCTTTCCGATGCTCTATTCCTTCTTTACTGCATCCCTCGCTCCCTCACATTGACGAATTAACACAGATATTGCGTCGCTATGAAATACTATGGGTTCCATGACTTCTTTTAAATCGAATAACGTTTCTATGGAAACGACAGGATTTTATTTTGGGATACGAGTATCTCCTTTCCGATGCACTATCCCTTCTTTACTGCATCCCTCGCTACCTCACATTGACGAATTAGCACAGAAATTGCGTCGCTATGAAATACTATGTGTTCCATGACTTCTCCCTCTAAATCGAGTAACGTTTCTATGGAAACAACATCTTTTTTTTTTTTTTTTTTGGGATTTGAGTATCTCCTTTCCGATGCACTATTCCTTTTTTACTGCATCCCTCGCTCCCTCACATTGACGAATTAACACAGATATTGCGTCGCTATGAAATACTATGTGTTCTATGACTTCTCCTTCTAAATCGAGTAAAGTTTCTATGGAAACGACAGGAATTTCTTTGGGATACGACTATATACTTTCCGAAGCACTATTCCTTCTGTACTGCATCCCTCGCTCCCTCACATTGACGAATTAACACAGAAATTGCGTCGTTATGAAATGCTATGGAATCTATGACTTCTCCTTCTAAATCGAATAACGTTTCTATGGAAACGACGGGATTTTTTTTGGGACACGAGTATCTCCTTTCCGATGCACTATTCCATCCTTACTGCATCCCTCGCTCCCTCACATTGACAATTTAACAAAGAAATTGCGTCGCTATGAAATACTATGTGTTCTATGACTTCTCCTTCTAAATCAAGTAAAGTTTCAATGGAAACGAAAGGAATTTCTTTTGGGATACGACTATATACTTTCTGAAGCACTATTCCTTCTGTACTGCATACCTCGCTCCCTCACATTGACGAATTAACACAGAAATTGCGTCGCTATGAAATACTATTTGTTCCATGACTTCTCCTTCTAAATCGAATAACGTTCCTATGGAAACGACAGTTTTTTTTTTTTTTTTTTTTTTTTGGGATACGTGTATCTCCTTTCCGATGCACTATTCCTTTTTTACTGCATCCCTCGCTTACTCACATTGACGAATTAACACAGATATTGCGTCGCTATGAAATACTATGGGTTCCATGACTTCTTTTAAATCGAGTAACGTTTCTATGGAAACGACAGGATTTTCTTTTGGGATACGAGTATCTCCTTTCCGATGCACTATTCCTTCTTTACGGCATCCCTCGCTCCCCCACATTGACGAATTAACACAGAAATTGCGTCGCTATGAAATACTATGGGTTCTATGACTTCTCCTTCTAAATCGAGTAAAGTTTCTATGGAAACGACAGGAATTTCTTTTGGGATACGACTATATACTTTCCGCAGCACTATTTCTTCTGTACTGCATCCCTCGCTCCCTCACATTGACAATTTAACACAGAAATTGCGTAGCTATGAAATATCATGGGTTCCATGACTTCTCCTTCTAAATCGAGTTACGTTTCTTTGGAATCGACAGGATTTTTTTTGGGATACGAGTATCTCCTTTCCGATGCACTATTCCTTGCTTACTGCATCCCTCGCTCCCTTCACATTGACAATTTAACATAGAAATTGCGTCGCAATGAAATACTATGTGTTCTATGACATCTCCTTCTAAATCGAGTAACGTTAGGATGGAAACGACACGATTTTCTTTTGGGATACTTTCCAATGCACTATTCGTTCTTTACTGCATCCCTCGCTCCCTCACATTGTCGAATTAACACAGATATTGCGTAGCTATGAAATACTATGGGTTCCATGACTTCTTTTAAATCGAGTAACGTTTCTATGGAAACGACAGGGTTTTCTTTTGGGATACGAGTATCTCCTTTCCGATTCACTATTCCTTCTTTACTGCATCCCTCGCTCCCTCACATTGACGAATTAACACAGAAATTGCGTCGCTATGAAATACTATGGGTTCTATGACTTCTCCTTCTAAATCGAGTAAAGTTTCTATGGAAACGACAGGAATTTCTTTTGGGATACGACTATATACTTTCCGAAGCACTATTCCTTCTGTACTGCATCCCTCGCTCCCTCACATTGACGAATTAACACAGAGATTGCGTCGCTATAAAATACTATTGGTTCTATGACTTCTCCTTCTAAATCGAGTAAAGTTTCTATGGAAACGACAGGAATTTCTTTTGGGATACCTCTATATACTTTCCGAAGCACTATTCCTTCTGTACTGCATCCCTCGCTCCCTCACATTGACGAATTAACACAGAAATTGCGTCGCTATGAAATACTATGGGTTCCATGACTTCTCCTTCTAAATCGAGTGCGTTTCTATGGAAACGACAGTTTTTTTTTTGGGATACGAGTATCTCCTTTCCGATGCACTATTCCTTCTTTACAGCATCCCTTGCTCCCTCACATTGACGAATTAACACAGATATTGCGTCGCTATGAAATACTATGGGTTCTATGACCTCTCCTTCTAAATCGAATAAAGTTTCTATGGAAACGACTGGGATTTCTTTTGGGATACGACTATATCATTTCCGAAGCACTATTCCTTCTTTACTGCATCCCTCGCTCCCTCATATTGACGAATTAACACAGAAATTTCGTCGCTATGAAATACTATGGGTTCTATGACTTCTCCTTCTAAATCGAGTAAAGTTTCTATGGAAACGGCAGGAATTTCTTTTGGGATACGACTATATACTTTCCGAAGCACTATTCCTTCTGTACTGCATCCCTCGCTCCCTCACATTGACGAGTTAACACAGAAATTGCGTCGCTATGAAATACTATGGGTTCCATGACTTCTCCTTCTAAATCGTGAAAGTTTCTATGGAAACGACAGGAATTTCTTTTGGGATACGACTATATACTTTCCGAAGCACTATTCCTTCTGTACTGCATCCCTCGCTCCCTCACATTGACGAATTAACACAGAAATTGCGTCGCTATGAACTACTATGGGTTCTACGACTTCTCCTTCTAAATCGAGTAAAGTTTGTATGGAAACGATAAGATTTTCTTTTGGGATACGAGTATCTCCTTTCCGATGCACTATTCCTTCTTTACTGCATCCCTCGCTCCCTCACATTGACGAATAACACAGATATTGCGTCGCTATGAAATGCTATGGCTTCCATGACTTCTTTTAAATCGAGTAACGTTTCTATGGAAACGACAGGATTTTCTTTTGGGATACGAGTATCTCCTTTCCGATGCACTATTCCTTCTTTACTGCATCCCTCGCTCCATCACATTGACGAATTAACATAGAAATTGCGTCGCTATGAACTACTATGGGTTCTACGACTTCTCCTTCTAAATCGAGTAAAGTTTCTATGGAAACGACAGGAATTTCTTTTGGGATACGACTATATACTTTCCGAAGTACTATTCCTTCTGTACTGCATCCCTCGCTCCCTCACATTGACGAATTAACACAGATATTGCGTCGCTATGAAATACTATGTGTTCTATGACATCTCCTTCTAAATCGAGTAACCTTTGTATGGAAACGACAAGATTTTCTTTTGGGATACGAGTATCTCCTTTCCGATTCACTATTCCTTCTTTACTGCATCCCTCGCTCCCTCACGTTGACGAATTAACACAGATATTGCGTCGCTATGAAATACTATGGGTTCCATGACTTCTTTAAATCGAGAAACGTTTCTATGGAAACGACAGGAGTTTCTTTTGGGATACGAGTATCTCCTTTCCGATGCACTATTCCTTGTTTACGGCATCCCTCGCTCCCTCACATTTTCGAATTAACACAGAAATTGCGTCGCTATGAAATACAATGTGTTCTATGACATCTCCTTCTAAATCGAGTAACCTTTGTGTGGAAACGACAAGATTTTCTTTTGGGAACGAGTATCTCCTTTCCCATGCACTATTCCTTCTTTACTGCATCCCTCGCATCCTCACATTGACGAATTAACACAGATATTGCGTCGCTAGGATATACTATGGGTTCCATGACTTCTTATAATGCGAGTAACGTTTCTATGGAAACGACAGGATTTTCTTTTGGGATACGATTATCTCCTTTCCGATGTACTATTCCTTCTTTACTGCATCCCTCGCTCCCTGACATTGACGAATTAACACAGAAATTGCGTCGCTATGTAATACTATTTTCTTTTGGGATACGATTATCTCCTTTCCGATGTACTATTCCTTCTTTACTGCATCCCTCGCTCCCTGACATTGACGAATTAACACAGATTTTGCGTCGCTATGAAATACTATGGGTTCTATCACTTCTCCCTCTAAATCGAGTAACGTTTCTATGGAAACGACAGGATTTTCTTTTAGGATACGAGTATCTCCTTTCCGATGCACTATTCCTTCTTTACTGCATCCCTCGCATCCTCACATTGACGAATTAACACAGATATTGCGTCGCTAGGATATACTATGGGTTCCATGACCTCTTATAATGCGAGTAACGTTTCTATGGAAACGACAGGATTTTCTTTAGGGATACGATTATCTCCTTTCCGATGTACCATTCCTTCTTTACTGCATCCCTCGCTCCCTGACATGGACGAATTAACACAGAATTTGCGTCGCTATGAAATACTATGGGTTCTATCACTTCTCCCTCTAAATCGAGCAACGTTTCTATATAAACGACAGGATTTTCTTTTGGAATACGATTATCTCCTTTCCGACGTACTATTCCTTCTTTACTGCATCCCTCGCTCTCTGACATTGACGAATTAACACAGAACTTGCGTCGCTATGAAATACTATGGGTTCTATCACTTCTCCCTGTAAATCGAGTAACGTTTCTTTGGAAACGACAGGATTTTCTTTTAGGATACGAGTATCTCCTTTCCGAAGCAATATTCTTTCTTTACTGCATCCCTCGCTCCCTCACATTGACGAATTAACACAGAAATTGCCTCGCTATGAAATACTATGCTTTCTATGACTTCTCCTTCTACATCAAGTAAAGTTACTATGGAAACGACACGAATTTCATTTGGGATACGAGTATCTCCTTTCCGAAGCAATATTCCTTCTTTACTGCATCCCTCGCTCCCTCACGTTGACGAATTAACACAGAAATTGCGGCGCTATGAAATACTATGTGTACTGTGACTTCTCCTTCTAAACCGACTAACGTTTCTATGGAAACGACAGGATTTTCATTTGGGATACGAGTATCTCCTTTCCGAGGCACTGTTCCTTCTTTACTGCATACCTCGCTCCGTCACATTGACGAATTAACACAGAAATTGCGTCGCTATGAAGTACTATGTGTTCTATGACATCTCCTTCCAAGTCTAGTAAAGTTTCTATGGAAACGACAGGATTTTCTTTTGGGTTTCTAGTATCTCCTTTCCGATGCACTATTCCTTCTTTACTGCATCCCTCGCTCCCTCACATTGACAATTTCACACAGAAATTGCGTCGCTATGAAATACAATGGGTTCTATGACTTCTCCTTCTAAATTGAGTAACGTTTCTATGGAAACCACAGGATTTTCTTTTGGGATACGAGTATCTGCTTTCCCATGCACTATTCCCTCCTTACTGAATCCCTCGCTCCCTCACATTGACAATTTAACACAGAAATTGCGTCGCTATGAAATACTATGTGTTCTATGACATCTCCTTCTAAATCGAGTAACCTTTGTATGGAAACGACAAGATATGCTTTTGGGATACGAGTATCTCCTTCCCGATGCACTGTTCCTTCTTTACTGCATACCTCGCTCCGTCACATTGACGAATTAACACAGAAATTGCGTCGCTATGAAGTAGTATGTGTTCTATGACATCTCCTTCCAAGTCTAGTAAAGTTTCTATGGAAACGACAGGATTTTCTTTTGGGTTTCTAGTATCTCCTTTCCGATGCACTATTCCTTCTTTACTGCATCCCTCGCTCCCTCACATTGACAATTTCACACAGAAATTGCGTCGCTATGAAATACAATGGGTTCCATGACTTCTCCTTCTAAATTGAGTAACGTTTCTATGGAAACCACAGGATTTTCTTTTGGGATACGAGTATCTGCTTTCCCATGCACTATTCCCTCCTTACTGAATCCCTCGCTCCCTCACATTGACAATTTAACACAGAAATTGCGTCGCTATGAAATACTATGTGTTCTATGACATCTCCTTCTAAATCGAGTAACCTTTGTATGGAAACGACAAGATATGCTTTTGGGATACGAGTATCTCCTTCCCGATGCACTATTCATTCTTTACTGCATCCCTCGCTCCCTCACATTGACGAATTAACAAAGAAATTGCGTCGCTATGAAATACTATGGGCTCTATGACTACTCCTTCTAACTCGAGTAAAGTTTCTATGGAAACGACAGGAATTTCTTTTGAGATACGAGTATCTACTTTCCGAAGCACTATTCCTTCTGTACTGCATCCCTCGCTCCCTCACATTGACGAATTATCACTGAAATTGCGTCGCTATGAACTACTATGTGTTCCATGACTTCTCCATCTAAATCGAGTACCGTTTCTATGGAAACGAAAGGATTTTCTTTTGGGTTACTAGTATCTCCTTTCCTATGCACTATTCCCTCTTTACTGCAACCCTCGCTCCCTCACATTGACAATTTAACACAGAAATTGCGTCGCTATGAAATACTATGGGTTCTATGACTTCTCCTTCTAAATCGAGTAACGTTTGAATGGAAAGGACAAGATTTTCTTTTGGGATACGACTATCTCACTTCCGATGCACCATTCCTTTTTTACTGCATCCCTCGCTCCCTCACATTGACGAATTAACACAGAAATTGCGTCGCTATGAAATACTATGGGTTCTATGACTTCTCCTTCTAAATCGAGTAAAGTTTCTATGGAAACGACAGGAATTTCTTTTGGGATACGACTATATACTTTCCGCAGCACTATTCCTTATGTACTGCATCCCTCGCTCCCTCACATTGACAATTTAACACAGATATTGCGTCGTTATGAAATACTATGTGTTCTATGACATTTCCTTCTAAATCGAGTAACGTTTCTATGGAAACGACAGGATTTTCTCTTGGGTTACTAGTATCTCCTTTCCGATGCTCTATTCCTTCTTTAATGCATCCCTCGCTCCCTCACATTGACAATTTAACACAGAAATTGCGTCTCTATGAAATACTATGGGTTCCATGACTTCTCCTTCTAAATCGAGTAACGTTTCTATGGAAACGACAGGATTTTCTTTTGGGATACGAGTATCTCCTTTCCGATGCACTATTCTTAGTTTACTGCAACCCTCGCTCTCTCACATTGACGAATTAACACAGAAATTTCGTCGCTATGAAATACTGTGTGTTCTATGACATCTCCTTCTAAACCGAGTAAAGTTTCTATGGAAACGAAAGGATTTTCTTTTGGGATACGAGTATCTCCTTTCCGATGCACTAATCCAATTTACTGCATTCTTCGCTCCCTCACATTGACGAATTAACACAGAAGTTGTGTCGCTATGGAATTGGGTTCTATGACTTCTACTTCTAAAGCGAGTAACGTTCCTATGGAAACAACAAGATTTACGTTTGGATACGAGTCTCTCCTTTCCGATACACTATTCCCTCTTTACTGCATCCCTCGCTCCCTCACATTGACGAATGAACACCGAAATTGCCTTGCTATGAAATACTTTGCGTTCTATGACTTGTCCTTCTAAATCGAGAAAAGTTTCTATGGAAATGACAGGAATTTCTTTTGGGATACGAGTATCTCCATTCCGATGCACTATTCCTTCTTTACTGCATCCCTCGCTCCCTGACATTGACGGATTAACACAGATATTGCGTCGCTATGAAATACTATGGGTTTCATGACTTCTTTAAAAACGAGTAACGTTTCTATGGAAACGACAGGATTTTCTTTTGGGATACGAGTATCTCCTTTCCGATGCAATATTCCTTCCTTACTGCATCCCTCGCTCCCTCACATTGACGAATTAACACAGAAATTGCGTCGCTATGAAATACTATGGGTTCTATGACTTCTCCTTCTAAATCGAGTAACGTTACTATGGAATCGACAGGATTTTTTTTGGGATACGAGTATCTCCTTTCCGATGCACTATTCCTTCCTTACTGCATCCCTCACTCCCTCACATTGACAATTTAACACAGAAATTGCGTCGCTATGAAATACTATTTGTTCTATGACATCTCCTTCTAAATCGAGTAACGTTTGTATGGAAACGACAAGATTTTCTTTTGGGATACGAGTATCTCCTTTCCGATGCACTATTCCTTCTTTACTGCATCCCTCGCTCCCTCACATTGACGAATTAACACAGATATTGCGTCGCTATGAAATACTATGGGTTCCATGACTTCTTTTAAATCGAATAACGTTTCTATGGAAACGACAGGATTTTATTTTGGGATACGAGTATCTCCTTTCCGATGCACTATCCCTTCTTTACTGCATCCCTCGCTACCTCACATTGACGAATTAGCACAGAAATTGCGTCGCTATGAAATACTATGGGTTCCATGACTTCTCCCTCTAAATCGAGTAACGTTTCTATGGGAACAACAGCTTTTTTTTTTTTTTTTTTTTTTGGGATACGAGTATCTCCTTTCCGATGCACTATTCCTTTTTTACTGCATCCCTCGCTCCCTCACATTGACGAATTAACACAGATATTGCGTCGCTATGAAATACTATGTGTTCTATGACTTCTCCTTCTAAATCGAGTAAAGTTTCTATGGAAACGACAGGAATTTCTTTGGGATGCGACTATATACTTTCCGAAGCACTATTCCTTCTGTACTGCATCCCTCGCTCCCTCACATTGACGAATTAACACAGAAATTGCGTCGCTATGAAATGCTATGGAATCTATGACTTCTCCTTCTAAATCGAATAACGTTTCTATTTAAACGACGGGATTTTTTTTGGGACACGAGTATCTCCTTTCCGATGCACTATTCCATCCTTACTGCATCCCTCGCTCCCTCACATTGACAATTTAACAAAGAAATTGCGTCGCTATGAAATACTATGTGTTCTATGACTTCTCCTTCTAAATCAAGTAAAGTTTCAATGGAAACGAAAGGAATTTCTTTTGGGATACGACTATATACTTTCCGAAGCACTATTCCTTCTGTACTGCATACCTCGCTCCCTCACATTGACGAATTAACACAGAAATTGCGTCGCTATGAAATACTCATAGCAACAAATAGACCGGAACTTTTCGACTCCGTGAATGTAGAAGAGGGTATCAGTGATCATAAGTCAGTGGTTGCATCAATGACTACAAGTGTAATAAGAAATGCCAAGAAAGGAAGGAAAATCTATTTGCTTAACAAGAGTGATAGGGCACAAATCGCAGAATATCTGAGTGACCACCATCAAACGTTCATTTCTGAGGAAGAGGATGTGGAACAAAAATGGAAAAAATTCAGAAACATCGTCCAGTACGCCTTAGATAAGTTCGTACCGACTAAGGTCGAAAGCGAGGGGAAAGATCCACCGTGGTATAACAATCATGTACGAAAGGTACTACGGAAACAAAGAAAGCTTCACCATAGGTTTAAGAGTAGTCGAATCATAGCTGATAAGGAAAAGCTGAACGAAGCGAAAAAGAGCGTAAAGAGAGCAATGAGAGAAGCATTCAACGAATTCGAACATAAAACATTGGCAAACAATCTAAACAAGAACCCTAAAAAGTTTTGGTCATATGTAAAATCGGTAAGCGGATCTAAATCCCCTATTCAGTCACTCGTTGACCAAGTTTTGGTCATATGTAAAATCGGTAAGCGGATCTAAATCCCCTATTCAGTCACTCGTTGACCACGATGGCACCGAAACAAAGGACGACCGAAGAAAGGCAGAAATACTGAATTCAGTGTTCCGAAACTGTTTCACTGCGGAAAATCGTAACACGGTCCCTGACTTCAGCCGTCGCACGGACGCCAAAATGGAAAATATTGAAATAAACGATATCGGAATTGAAAAACAACTGCTATCACTTAGTAGCGGAAAAGCATCCGGACCAGACGAGATACCCTTAAGATTCTACAGTGATTATGCTAAAGAACTTGCCCCCTTTCTATCAGCAATTTATCGTAGATCTCTGGAAGAACGTAAAGTACCTAGCGACTGGAAGAAAGCACAGGTCGTTCCCATTTTCAAGAAGGGTCATAAATCAGATGCGAATAATTATAGGCCTATTTCACTTACGTCAATCTGTTGTAGAATAATGGAACATGTTTTGTGTTCTCGTATTATGACGTTCTTAGATAATACAAATCTCCTTCATCATAACCAACATGGATTCCGCAAACAGAGATCATGTGAAACCCAGCTCGCCCTATTTGCCCAAGAAATTCACAGTGCCGTAGACACTGGCGAGCAGATTGATGCCGTATTCCTGGACTTCAGGAAGGCATTTGATACGGTTCCGCACTTACGTTTAGTGAAAAAAATACGTGCTTACGGAATATCGGACCAGGTTTGTGATTGGATTCAGGATTTCCTAGAAGAAAGAACACAACATGTCATTCTTAACGGTTCAAAATCTGCAGATGTAGAGGTAATTTCGGGAGTACCGCAAGGAAGCGTGATAGGACCTTTATTGTTTACAATATACATAAATGACTTAGTTGACAACATCGGTAGCTCCGTGAGGCTATTTGCAGATGACACGGTTGTCTACAAGAAAGTAGCAACATCAGAAGACTCGTACGTACTCCAGGAAGACCTGCAGAGGATTAATGAATGGTGCGACAGCTGGCAGCTTTCCCTAAACGTAGATAAATGTAATATAATGCGCATACATAGGGGCAGAAATCCATTCCAGTACGATTATGCCATAGGTGGTAAATCATTGGAAGCGGTAACGACCGTAAAATACTTAGGAGTTACTATCCGGAGCGATCTGAAGTGGAATGATCACATAAAACAAATTGTGGGAAAAGCAGGCGCCAGGTTGAGATTCATAGGAAGAATTCTAAGAAAATGTGACTCATCGACGAAAGAAGTAGCTTACAAAACGCTTGTTCGTCCGATTCTTGAGTATTGCTCATCAGTATGGGACCCTTACCAGGTTGGATTAATAGAAGAGATAGACATGATCCAGCGAAAAGCAGCGCGATTCGTCATGGGGACATTTAGTCAGCGCGAGAGCGTTACGGAGATGCTGAACAAGCTCCAGTGGCGGACACTTCAAGAAAGGCGTTACGCAATACGGAGAGGTTTATTATCGAAATTACGAGAGAGCACATTCCGGGAAGAGATGGGCAACATATTACTACCGCCCACATATATCTCGCGTAATGATCACAACGAAAAGATCCGAGAAATTAGAGCAAATACGGAGACTTACAAGCAGTCGTTCTTCCCACGCACAATTCGTGAATGGAACAGGGAAGGGGGGATCAGATAGTGGTACAATAAGTACCCTCCGCCACACACCGAAAGGTGGCTCGCGGAGTATAGATGTAGATGTAGATGTACTATTTGTTCCATGACTTCTCCTTCTAAATCGAATAACGTTCCTATGGAAACGACAGTTTTTTTTTTTTTTTTTGGGATACGAGTATCTCCTTTCCGATGCACTATTCCTTTTTTACTGCATCCCTCGCTCCCTCACATTGACGAATTAACACAGATATTGCGTCGCTATGAAATACTATGGGTTCCATGACTTCTTTTAAATCGAGTAACGTTTCTATGGAAACGACAGGATTTTCTTTTGGGATACGAGTATCTCCTTTCCGATGCACTATTCCTTCTTTACTGCATCCCTCGCTCCCCCACATTGACGAATTAACACAGAAATTGCGTCGCTATGAAATACTATGGGTTCTATGACTTCTCCTTCTAAATCGAGTAAAGTTTCTATGGAAACGACAGGAATTTCTTTTGGGATACGACTATATACTTTCCGCAGCACTATTTCTTCTGTACTGCATCCCTCGCTCCCTCACATTGACAATTTAACACAGAAATTGCGTAGCTATGAAATATCATGGGTTCCATGACTTCTCCTTCTAAATCGAGTTACGTTTCTTTGGAATCGACAGGATTTTTTTTGGGATACGAGTATCTCGTTTCCGATGCACTATTCCTTGCTTACTGCATCCCTCGCTCCCTTCACATTGACAATTTAACATAGAAATTGCGTCGCAATGAAATACTATGTGTTCTATGACATCTCCTTCTAAATCGAGTAACGTTTGGATGGAAACGACACGATTTTCTATTGGGATACGAGTATCTCCTTTCCAATGCACTATTCGTTCTTTACTGCATCCCTCGCTCCCTCACATTGTCGAATTAACACAGATATTGCGTAGCTATGAAATACTATGGGTTCCATGACTTCTTTTAAATCGAGTAACGTTTCTATGGAAACGACAGGGTTTTCTTTTGGGATACGAGTATCTCCTTTCCGATTCACTATTCCTTCTGTACTGCATCCCTCGCTCCCTCACATTGACGAATTAACACAGAAATTGCGTCGCTATGAAATACTATTGGTTCTATTACTTCTCCTTCTAAATCGAGTAAAGTTTCTATGGAAACGACAGGAATTTCTTTTGGGATACCTCTATATACTTTCCGAAGCACTATTCCTTCTGTACTGCATCCCTCGCTCCCTCACATTGACGAATTAACACAGAAATTGCGTCGCTATGAAATACTATGGGTTCCATGACTTCTCCTACTAAATCGAGTGCGTTTCTATGGAAACGACAGTTTTTTTTTTTTTGGGATACGAGTATCTCCTTTCCGATGCACTATTCCTTCTTTACTGCATCCCTTGCTCCCTCACATTGACGAATTAACACAGACATTGCGTCGCTATGAAATACTATGGGTTCTATGACCTCTCCTTCTAAATCGAATAAAGTTTCTATGGAAACGACTGGGATTTCTTTTGGGATACGACTATATCCTTTCCGAAGCACTATTCCTTCTTTACTGCATCCCTCGCTCCCTCATATTGACGAATTAACACAGAAATTTCGTCGCTATGAAATACTATGGGTTCTATGACTTCTCCTTCTAAATCGAGTAAAGTTTCTATGGAAACGACAGGAATTTCTTTTGGGATACAACTATATACTTTCCGAAGCACTATTCCTTCTGTACTGCATCCCTCGCTCCCTCACATTGACGAGTTAACACAGAAATTGCGTCGCTATGAAATGCTATGGAATCTATGACTTCTCCTTCTAAATCGAATAACGTTTCTATGGAAACGACGGGATTTTTTTTGGGACTCGAGTATCTCCTTTCCGATGCACTATTCCATCCTTACTGCATCCCTCGCTCCCTCACATTGACAATTTAACAAAGAAATTGCGTCGCTATGAAATACTATGGGTTCTACGACTTCTCCTTCTAAATCGAGTAAAGTTTCTATGGAAACGACAGGAATTTCTTTTGGGATACGAATATATACTTTCCGAAGTACTATTCCTTCTGTACTGCATCCCTCGCTCCCTCACATTGACGAATTAACACAGATATTGCGTCGCTATGAAATACTATTGGTTCCATGACTTCTTTTTCTAAATCGAGTAATGTTTCTATGGAAACGACAGGAATTTCTTTTGGGATAGGACTATATACATTCCGACGCACTATTCCTCAGTCCTGCATCCCTCGCTCCCTCACATTGACGAATTAACACAGAAATAATGTCGCTATGAAATGCTATGTGTTCTATGACTTCTCCTTCTAAATCGAGTAACGTTTCTATGGAATCTACAGGATTTTTTTTGGGATACGAGTATCTCCTTTCCGATGCACTATTCCTTCCTTACTGCATCCCTCACTCCCTCACATTGACATTTTAACACAGAAATTGCGTCGCTATGAAATACTATGTGTTCTATGACATCTCCTTCTAAATCGAGTAACGTTTGTATGGAAACGATAAGATTTTCTTTTGGGATACGAGTATCTCCTTTCCGATGCACTATTCCTTCTTTACTGCATCCCTCGCTCCCTCACATTGACGAATTAACACAGATATTGCGTCGCTATGAAATACTATGGCTTCCATGACTTCTTTTAAATCGAGTAACGTTTCTATGGAAACGACAGGATTTTCTTTTGGGATACGAGTATCTCCTTTCCGATGCACTATTCCTTCTGTACTGCATCCCTCGCTCCATCACATTGACGAATTAACATAGAAATTGCGTCGCTATGAACTACTATGGGTTCTACGACTTCTCCTTCTAAATCGAGTAAAGTTTCTATGGAAACGACAGGAATTTCTTTTGGGATACGACTATATACTTTCCGAAGTACTATTCCTTCTGTACTGCATCCCTCGCTCCCTCACATTGACGAATTAACACAGATATTGCGTCGCTATGAAATACTATGTGTTCTATGACATCTCCTTCTAAATCGAGTAACCTTTGTATGGAAACGACCAGATTTTCTTTTGGGATACGAGTATCTCCTTTCCGATTCACTATTCCTTCTTTACTGCATCCCTCGCTCCCTCACGTTGACGAATTAACACAGATATTGCGTCGCTATGAAATACTATGGGTTCCATGACTTCTTTTAAATCGAGAAACGTTTCTATGGAAACGACAGGAGATTCTTTTGGGATACGAGTATCTCCTTTCCGATGCACTATTCCTTGTTTACGGCATCCCTCTCTCCCTCACATTTTGGAATTAACACAGAAATTGCGTCGCTATGAAATACAATGTGTTCTATGACATCTCCTTCTAAATCGAGTAACCTTTGTATGGAAACGACAAGATTTTCTTTTGGGAACGAGTATCTCCTTTCCCATGCACTATTCCTTCTTTACTGCATCCCTCGCATCCTCACATTGACGAATTAACACAGATATTGCGTCGCTAGGATATACTATGGGTTCCATGACTTCTTATAATGCGAGTAACGTTTCTATGGAAACGACAGGATTTTCTTTTGGGATACGATTATCTCCTTTCCGATGTACTATTCCTTCTTTACTGCATCCCTCGCTCCCTGACATTGACGAATTAACACAGAAATTGCGTCGCTATGTAATACTATTTTCTTTTGGGATACGATTATCTCCTTTCCGATGTACTATTCCTTCTTTACTGCATCCCTCGCATCCTCACATTGACGAGTTAACACAGATATTGCGTCGCTAGGATATACTATGGGTTCCATGACTTCTTATAATGCGAGTAACGTTTCTATGGAAACGACAGGATTTTCTTTAGGGATACGATTATCTCCTTTCCGATGTACCATTCCTTCTTTACTGCATCCCTCGCTCCCTGACATGGACGAATTAACACAGAATTTGCGTCGCTATGAAATACTATGGGTTCTATCACTTCTCCCTCTAAATCGAGTAACGTTTCTATATAAACGACAGGATTTTCTTTTGGAATACGATTATCTCCTTTCCGACGTACTATTCCTTCTTTACTGCATCCCTCGCTCTCTGACATTGACGAATTAACACAGAACTTGCGTCGCTATGAAATACTATGGGTTCTATCACTTCTCCCTGTAAATCGAGTAACGTTTCTATGGAAACGACAGGATTTTCTTTTAGGATACGAGTATCTCCTTTCCGAAGCAATATTCCTTCTTTACTGCATCCCTCGCTCCCTCACATTGACGAATTAACACAGAAATTGCCTCGCTATGAAATACTATGCTTTCTATGACTTCTCCTTCTACATCAAGTAAAGTTACTATGGAAACGACACGAATTTCATTTGGGATACGAGTATCTCCTTTCCGAAGCAATATTCCTTCTTTACTGCATCCCTCGCTCCCTCACATTGACGAATTAACACAGAAATTGCGGCGCTATGAAATACTATGTGTACTGTGACTTCTCCTTCTAAACCGACTAACGTTTCTATGGAAACGACAGGATTTTCATTTGGGATACGAGTATCTCCTTTCCGAGGCACTGTTCCTTCTTTACTGCATACCTCGCTCCGTCACATTGACGAATTAACACAGAAATTGCGTCGCTATGAAGTACTATGTGTTCTATGACATCTCCTTCTAAGTCTAGTAAAGTTTCTATGAAAACGAAAGGATTTTCCTTTGGGATACGAGTATCTCCATTCCGATGCACTATTCCTTCTTTATTGCATCACTCGCTCCCTCACATTGACGAATTAACACAGAAATTGCGTCGCTATGAAATACTATGGGTTCTATGACTTCTCCTTCTAAATCGAGAAACGTTTCTATGGAAACGACTGGATTTTTAGTTAGGATACGAGTATCTCCTTTCCGTAGCACTATTCCTTCTTTACTGCATCCCTCGCTCCCTCACATTGACGAATCAACACAGAAATTGCGTCGCTATGAAATACTATGGGTTCTATGACTTCTCCTTCTAAAGCGAGTAAAGTTTCTATGGAAACGACAGGAATTTCTTGTGGGATACAACTATATACCTTCCGAAGCACTATTCCTTCCTTACTGCATCCCTCGCTCCCTCACATTGACGAATTAACACAGAAATTGCGTCGCTATTAAATACTATGGGTTCCATGACTTCTCCTTCTAAATCGAGTAGCGTTTCTATGGAAACGACTGGATTTCATTTTGAGAGACGAGTATCTCCTTTCCGATGCACCATTCCTTGTTTACTGCATCCCTCGCTCCATCACATTGCCAATTTAACACAGAAATTTAGTCACTATCAAATACTATGGGTTGTATGACTTCTCCTTCTAAATCGATTAACGTTTCTATATTAACGACAGGATTCCCTTTTGGGATACGAGTATCTCCTTTCCGATGCACTAATCCAATTTACTGCATTCTTCGCTCCCTCTCATTGACGAAGTAACACATAAATTGCGTCGCTATGAAATACTATGGGTTCTATGACTTCTCCATCTAAATCGAGTAACGTTCGTATGGAAACGACAAGATTTACGTTTGGATACGAGTCTCTCCATTCCGATACACTATTCCTTCTTTTCTGCATCTCTCGCACTCTCACATTGACGAATTAACGCAGATATGGCGTCGCTATGAAATACTATGGATTCCATGACTTCTAATTCTAAATCGAGTAACGTTTCTATGGAACCGACAGGATTTTCTTTTGGGATACGAGTATCTCCTATCCGATGCACTAATCCAATTTACTGCATTCTTCGCTTCCTCACATTGACGAATTAACACCGAAATTGTGTCGCTTTGAAATACTATGGGTTTTATGACTTCTCCTCCTAAATCGAGTAACGTTTCTATGGAAACGACAGGATTTTCTTTTGGGATACGAGTATCTCCCTTCCGATGCACTATTCCTTCTTTACTGCATCCCTTGCATCCTCACATTGACGAATTAACACAGATATTGCGTCGTTATGATATACTATGGCTTCCATGACTTCTTATAAATCGAGTAACGTTTCCATGGAAACGACAGGATTTTCTTTTGGGATACGAGTATCTCCTTTCCGATGCACTATTCCTTTCATACTGCATCCCTTGCTCCCTCACATTGACGAATTAACACAGAAGTTATGTCGCTATGAAATACTATGGGTTCTATGACTTTTCCTTCTAAATCGAGTAAATTTCCTATGGAAACGACAGGAATTTCTTTTGGGATACGACTATATACTTTCCGAAGCACTATTCCTTCTGTACTGCATCCCTCGCTCCCTCACATTGACGAATTAACACAGAAATTGCGTCGCTATGAAATACTATGGGTTCCATGACATCTCCTTCTAAATCGAGTAATGTTTCTATGGAAACGACAGGAATTTCTTTTGGGATACGACTATATACTTTCCAACGCACTATTCCTTCAGTACTGCATCCCTCGCTCCCTCACATTGACGAATTAACACAGAAATTATGTCGCTACGAAATGCTATGTGTTCTATGACTTCTCCTTCTAAATCGAGTAACGTTTCTATGGAATCGACAGGATTTTTTTTGGGATACGAGTATCTCCTTTCCGATGCACTATTCCTTCCTTACTGCATCCCTCACTCCCTCACATTGACATTTTGACACAGAAATTGCGTCGCTATGAAATACTATGTGTTCTATGACATCTCCTTCTAAATCGAGTAACGTTTGTATGGAAACGATAAGATTTTCTTTTGGGATACGAGTATCTCCTTTCCGATGCACTATTCCTTCTTTACTGCATCCCTCGCTCCCTCACATTGACGAATTAACACAGATATTGCGTCGCTATGAAATACTATGGGTTCCATGACTTCTTTTAAATCGAGTAACGTTTCTATGGAAACGACAGGATTTTCTTTTGGGATACGAGTATCTCCTTTCCGATGCACTATTCCTTCTTTACTGCATCCCTCGCTCCCTCACATTGACGAATTAACATAGAAATTGCGTCGCTATGAACTACTATGGGTTCTACGACTTCTCCTTCTAAATCGAGTAAAGTTTCTATGGAAACGACAGGAATTTCTTTTGGGATACGACTATATACTTTCCGAAGTACTATTCCTTCTGTACTGCATCCCTCGCTCCCTCACATTGACGAATTAACACAGAAATTGCGTCGCTATGAAATACTATGTGTTCTATGACATCTCCTTCTAAATCGAGTGACCTTTGTATGGAAACGACAAGATTTTCTTTTGGGATACGAGTATCTCCTTTCCGGTTCACTATTCCTTCTTTACTGCATCCCTCGCTCTCTCACGTTGACGAATTAACACAGATATTGCGTCGCTATGAAATACTATGGGTTCCATGACTTCTTTTAAATCGAGAAACGTTTCTATGGAAACGACAGGATTTTCTTTTGGGATACGAGTATCTCCTTTCCGATGCACTATTCCTTGTTTACGGCATCCCTCGCTCCCTCACATTGTCAATTAACACAGAAATTGCGTCGCTATGAAATACTATGGATTCCATGACTTCTACTTCTAAATCGAGTAACGTTTCTATGGAACCGACAGGATTTTCTTTTGGGATACGAGTATCTCCTATCCGATGCACTAATCCAATTTACTGCATTCTTCGCTTCCTCACATTGACGAATTAACACAGAAATTGCGTCGCTATGAAATACTATGGGTTCCATGACATCTCCTTCTAAATCGAGTAATGTTTCTATGGAAACGACAGGAATTTCTTTTGGGATACGACTATATACTTTCCGACGCACTATTCCTTCAGTACTGCATCCCTCGCTCCCTCACATTGACGAATTAACACAGAAATTATGTCGCTATGAAATGCTATGTGTTCTATGACTTCTCCTTCTAAATCGAGTAACGTTTCTATGGAAACGACAGGATTTTCTTTTGGGATACGAGTATCTCCTTTCCGATGCACTATTCCTTCTTTACTGCATCCCTCGCTCCCTCACATTGACGAATTAACACAGATATTGCGTCGCTATGAAATACTATGGCTTCCATGACTTCTACTTCTAAATCGAGTAACGTTTCTATGGAACCGACAGGATTTTCTTTTGGGATACGAGTATCTCCTATCCGATGCACTAATCCAATTTACTGCATTCTTCGCTTCCTCACATTGACGAATTAACACCGAAATTGTGTCGCTTTGAAATACTATGGGTTTTATGACTTCTCCTCCTAAATCGAGTAACGTTTCTATGGAAACGACAGGATTTTCTTTTGGGATACGAGTATCTCCTTTCCGATGCACTATTCCTTCTTTACTGCATCCCTCGCTCCCTCACATTGACGAATTAACATAGAAATTGCGTCGCTATGAACTACTATGGGTTCTACGACTTCTCCTTCTAAATCGAGTAAAGTTTCTATGGAAACGACAGGAATTTCTTTTGGGATACGACTATATACTTTCCGAAGTACTATTCCTTCTGTACTGCATCCCTCGCTCCCTCACATTGACGAATTAACACAGAAATTGCGTCGCTATGAAATACTATGTGTTCTATGACATCTCCTTCTAAATCGAGTGACCTTTGTATGGAAACGACAAGATTTTCTTTTGGGATACGAGTATCACCTTTCCGGTTCACTATTCCTTCTTTACTGCATCCCTCGCTCTCTCACGTTGACGAATTAACACAGATATTGCGTCGCTATGAAATACTATGGGTTCCATGACTTCTTTTAAATCGAGAAACGTTTCTATGGAAACGACAGGATTTTCTTTTGGGATACGAGTATCTCCTTTCCGATGCACTATTCCTTGTTTACGGCATCCCTCGCTCCCTCACATTGTCAATTAACACAGAAATTGCGTCGCTATGAAATACTATGGATTCCATGACTTCTACTTCTAAATCGAGTAACGTTTCTATGAAACCGACAGGATTTTCTTTTGGGATACGAGTATCTCCTATCCGATGCACTAATCCAATTTACTGCATTCTTCGCTTCCTCACATTGACGAATTAACACAGAAATTGTGTCGCTTTGAAATACAATGGGTTTTATGACTTCTCCTTCTAAATCGAGTAACGTTTCTATGGAAACGACAGGATATTCTTTAGGGATACGAGTATCTCCTTTCCGATGCACTAATCGAATTTACTGCATTCTTCGCTTCCTCACATTGACGAATTAACACAGAAATTGTGTCGCTTTGAAATACTATGGGTTTTATGACTTCTCCTTCTAAATGGAGTAACGTTTCTATGGAAACGACAGGATTTTCTTTTGGGATACGAGTATCTCCTTTCCGATGCACTATTCCTTCTTTGCTGCATCCCTCGCATCCTCACATTGACGAATTAACACAGATATTGCGTCGTTATGATATACTATGGCTTCCATGACTTCTTATTAATCGAGTAACGTTTCTATGGAAACGACAGGATTTTCTTTAAGGATACGAGTATCTCCTTTCCGATGCACTATTCCTTCCTTACTGCATCCCTCACTCCCTCACATTGACATTTTAACACAGAAATTGCGTCGCTATGAAATACTATGTGTTCTATGACATCTCCTTCTAAATCGAGTAACGTTTGTATGGAAACGATAAGATTTTCTTTTGGGATACGAGTATCTCCTTTCCGATGCACTATTCCTTCTTTACTGCATCCCTCGCTCCCTCACATTGACGAATTAACACAGATATTGCGTCGCTATGAAATACTATGGCTTCCATGACTTCTTTTAAATCGAGTAACGTTTCTATGGAAACGACAGGATTTTCTTTTGGGATACGAGTATCTCCTTTCCGATGCACTATTCCTTCTTTACTGCATCCCTCGCTCCCTCACATTGACGAATTAACATAGAAATTGCGTCGCTATGAACTACTATGGGTTCTACGACCTCTCCTTCTAAATCGAGTAAAGTTTCTATGGAAACGACAGGAATTTCTTTTGGGATACGACTATATACTTTCCGAAGTACTATTCCTTCTGTACTGCATCCCTCGCTCCCTCACACTGACGAATTAACACAGAAATTGCTTCGCTATGAAATACTATGTGTTCTATGACATCTCCTTCTAAATCGAGTGACCTTTGTATGGAAACGACAAGATTTTCTTTTGGGATACGAGTATCTCCTTTCCGATTCACTATTCCTTCTTTACTGCATCCCTCGCTCCCTCACGTTGACGAATTAACACAGATATTGCGTCGCTATGTAATACTATTTTCTTTTGGTATACGATTATCTCCTTTCCGATGTACTATTCCTTCTTTACTGCATCCCTCGCTCCCTGACATTGACGAATTAACACAGAATTTGCGTCGCTATGAAATACTATGGGTTTTATCACTTCTCCCTCTAAATCGAGTAACGTTTCTATGGAAACGACAGGATTTTCTTTTAGGATACGAGTATCTCCTTTCCGATGCACTATTCCTTCTTTACTGCATCCCTCGCATCCTCACATTGACGAATTAACACAGATATTGCGTCGCTAGGATATACTATGGGTTCCATGACTTCTTATAATGCGAGTAACGTTTCTATGGAAACGACAGGATTTTCTTTAGGGATACGATTATCTCCTTTCCGATGTACCGTTCCTTCTTTACTGCATCCCTCGCTCCCTGACATGGACGAATTAACACAGAATTTGCGTCGCTATGAAATACTATGGGTTCTATCACTTCTCCCTCTAAATCGAGTAACGTTTCTATATAAACGACAGGATTTTCTTTTGGAATACGATTATCTCCTTTCCGACGTACTATTCCTTCTTTACTGCATCCCTCGCTCTCTGACATTGACGAATTAACACAGAACTTGCGTCGCTCTGAAATACTATGGGTTCTATCACTTCTCCCTGTAAATCGTGTAACGTTTCTATGGAAACGACAGGATTTTCTTTTAGGATACGAGTATCACCTTTCCGAAGCAATATTCCTTCTTTACTGCATCCCTCGCTCCCTCACATTGACGAATTAACACAGAAATTGCCTCGTTATGAAATACTATGCTTTCTATGACTTCTCCTTCTACATCAAGTAAAGTTACTATGGAAACGACACGAATTTCATTTGGGATACGAGTATCTCCTTTCCGAAGCAATATTCCTTCTTTACTGCATCCCTCGCTCCCTCACATTGACGAACTAACACAGAAATTGCGGCGCTATGAAATACTATGTGTACTGTGACTTCTCCTTCTAAACCGACTAACGTTTCTATGGAAACGACAGGATTTTCATTTGGGATACGAGTATCTCCTTTCCGAGGCACTGTTCCTTCTTTACTGCATACCTCGCTCCGTCACATTGACGAATTAACACAGAAATTGCGTCGCTATGAAGTACTATGTGTTCTATGACATCTCCTTCTAAGTCTAGTAAAGTTTCTATGGAAACGAAAGGATTTTCCTTTGGGATACGAGTATCTCCATTCCGATGCACTATTCCTTCTTTATTGCATCACTCGCTCCCTCACATTGACGAATTAACACAGAAATTGCGTCGCTATGAAATACTATGGGTTCTATGACTTCTCCTTCTAAATCGAGAAACGTTTCTATGGAAACGACTGGTTTTTTAGTTAGGATACGAGTATCTCCTTTCCGTAGCACTATTCCTTCTTTACTGCATCCCTCGCTCCCTCACATTGACGAATCAACACAGAAATTGCGTCGCTATGAAATACTATGGGTTCTATGACTTCTCCTTCTAAAGCGAGTAAAGTTTCTATGGAAACGACAGGAATTTCTTGTGGGATACAACTATATACCTTCCGAAGCACTATTCCTTCCTTACTGCATCCCTCGCTCCCTCACATTGACGAATTAACACAGAAATTGCGTCGCTATTAAATACTATGGGTTCCATGACTTCTCCTTCTAAATCGAGTAGCGTTTCTATGGAAACGACTGGATTTTATTTTGAGAGACGAGTATCTCCTTTCCGATGCACCATTCCTTGTTTACTGCATCCCTCGCTCCATCACATTGCCAATTTAACACAGAAATTTAGTCACTATCAAATACTATGGGTTGTATGACTTCTCCTTCTAAATCGATTAACGTTTCTATATTAACGACAGGATTCCCTTTTGGGATACGAGTATCTCCTTTCCGCCGCACTAATCCAATTTACTGCATTCTTCGCTCACTCTCATTGACGAAGTAACACATAAATTGCGTCGCTATGAAATACTATGGGTTCTATGACTTCTCCATCTAAATCGAGTAACGTTCGTATGGAAACGACAAGATTTACGTTTGGATACGAGTCTCTCCATTCCGATACACTATTCCTTCTTTTCTGCATCTCTCGCACTCTCACATTGACGAATTAACGCAGATATGGCGTCGCTATGAAATACTATGGATTCCATGACTTCTACTTCTAAATCGAGTAACGTTTCTATGGAACCGACAGGATTTTCTTTTGGGATACGAGTATCTCCTATCCGATGCACTAATCCAATTTACTGCATTCTTCGCTTCCTCACATTGACGAATTAACACCGAAATTGTGTCGCTTTGAAATACTATGGGTTTTATGACTTCTCCTTCTAAATCGAGTAATGTTTCTATGGAAACGACAGGAATTTCTTTTGGGATACGACTATATACTTTCCGACGCACTATTCCTTCAGTACTGCATCCCTCGCTCCCTCACATTGACGAATTAACACAGAAATTATGTCGCTATGAAATGCTATGTGTTCTATGACTTCTCCTTCTAAATCGAGTAACGTTTCTATGGAATCGACAGGATTTTTTTTGGGATACGAGTATCTCCTTTCCGATGCACTATTCCTTCCTTACTGCATCCCTCACTCCCTCACATTGACATTTTAACACAGAAATTGCGTCGCTATGAAATACTATGTGTTCTATGACATCTCCTTCTCAATCGAGTAACGTTTGTATGGAAACGATAAGATTTTCTTTTGGGATACGAGTATCTCCTTTCCGATGCACTATTCCTTCTTTACTGCATCCCTCGCTCCCTCACATTGACGAATTAACACAGATATTGCGTCGCTATGAAATACTATGGGTTCCATGACTTCTTTTAAATCGAGTAACGTTTCTATGGAAACGACAGGATTTTCTTTTGGGATACGAGTATCTCCTTTCCGATGCACTATTCCTTCTTTACTGCATCCCTCGCTCCCTCACATTGACGAATTAACATAGAAATTGCGTCGCTATGAACTACTATGGGTTCTACGACTTCTCCTTCTAAATCGAGTAACGTTTCTATGGAAACGTCAGGATTTTCTTTTCGGATACGAGTATCTCCTTTCCGATGCACTATTCCTTCCTTACTGCATCCCTCGCTCCCTCACATTGACAATTTAACACAGAAATTGCGTAGCTATGAAATATCATGGGTTCCATGACTTCTCCTTCTAAATCGAGTTACGTTTCTTTGGAATCGACAGGATTTTTTTTGGGATACGAGTATCTCCTTTCCGATGCACTATTCCTTGCTTACTGCATCCCTCGCTCCCTTCACATTGACAATTTAACATAGTAATTGCGTCGCAATGAAATACTATGTGTTCTATCACATCTCCTTCTAAATCGAGTAACGTTTGGATGGAAACGACACGATTTTCTTTTGGGATACGAGTATCTCCTTTCCAATGCACTATTCGTTCTTTACTGCATCCCTCGCTCCCTCACATTGTCGAATTAACACAGATATTGCGTAGCTATGAAATACTATGGGTTCCATGACTTCTTTTAAATCGAGTAACGTTTCTATGGAAACGACAGGGTTTTCTTTTGGGATACGAGTATCTCCTTTCCGATTCACTATTCCTTCTTTACTGCATCCCTCGCTCCCTCACATTGACGAATTAACACAGAAATTGCGTCGCTATGAAATACTATGGGTTCTATGACTTCTCCTTCTAAATCGAGTAAAGTTTCTATGGAAACGACAGGAATTTCTTTGGGGATACGACTATATACTTTCCGAAGCACTATTCCTTCTGTACTGCATCCCTCGCTCCCTCACATTGACGAATTAACACAGAAATTGCGTCGCTATGAAATACTATTGGTTCTATGACTTCTCCTTCTAAATCGAGTAAAGTTTCTATGGAAACGACAGGAATTTCTTTTGGGATACCTCTATATACTTTCCGAAGCACTATTCCTTCTGTACTGCATCCCTCGCTCCCTCACATTGACGAATTAACACAGAAATTGCGTCGCTATGAAATACTATGGGTTCCATGACTTCTCCTTCTAAATCGAGTGCGTTTCTATGGAAACTACAGTTTTTTTTTTTTTGGGGATACGAGTATCTCCTTTCCGATGCACTATTCCTTCTTTACTGCATCCCTGGCTCCCTCATATTGACGAATTAACACAGAAATTTCGTCGCTATGAAATACTATGGGTTCTATGACTTCTCCTTCTAAATCGAGTAAAGTTTCTATGGAAACGACAGGAATTTCTTTTGGGATACGACTATATACTTTCCGAAGCACTATTCCTTCTGTACTGCATCCCTCGCTCCCTCACATTGACGAATTAACACAGAAATTGCGTCGCTATGAAATACTATGGGTTCTATGACTTTTCCTTCTAAATCGAGTAAAGTTTCTATGGAAACGACAGGAATTTCTTTTGGGATACGACTATATACTTTCCGAAGCACTATTCCTTCTGTACTGCATCCCTCGCTCCCTCACATTGACGAGTTAACACAGAAATTGCGTCGCTATGAAATACTATGGGTTCTATGACTTCTCCTTCTAAATCGAGTAAAGTTTCTATGGAAACGACAGGAATTTCTTTTGGGATACCTCTATATACTTTCCGAAGCACTATTCCTTCTGTACTGCATCCCTCGCTCCCTCACATTGACGAATTAACACAGAAATTGCGTCGCTATGAAATACTATGGGTTCCATGACTTCTTCTTCTAAATCGAGTGCGTTTCTATGGAAACGACAGTTTTTTTTTTTTGGGATACGAGTATCTCCTTTCCGATGCACTATTCCTTCTTTACTGCATCCCCCGCTCCCTCATATTGACGAATTAACACAGAAATTGCGTCGCTATGAAATACTATGGGTTCTATGACTTCTCCTTCTAAATCGAGTAAAGTTTCTATGGAAACGACAGGAATTTCTTTTGGGATACGACTATATACTTTCCGAAGCACTATTCCTTCTGTACTGCATCCCTCGCTCCCTCACATTGACGAATTAACACAGAAATTGCGTCGCTATGAAGTACTATTGGTTCTATGACTTCTCCTTCTAAATCGAGTAAAGTTTCTATGGAAACGACAGGAATTTCTTTTGGGATACCTCTATATACTTTCCGAAGCACTATTCCTTCTGTACTGCATCCCTCGCTCCCTCACATTGACGAATTAACACAGAAATTGCGTCGCTATGAAATACTATGGGTTCCATGACTTCTCCTTCTAAATCGAGTGCGTTTCTATGGAAACGACAGTTTTTTTTTTTTTTGGGATACGAGTATCTCCTTTCCGATGCACTATTCCTTCTTTACTGCATCCCTCGCTCCCTCATATTGACGAATTAACACAGAAATTTCGTCGCTGTGAAATACTATGGGTTCTATGACTTCTCCTTCTAAATCGAGTAAAGTTTCTATGGAAACGACAGGAATTTCTTTTGGGATACGACTATATACTTTCCGTAGCACTATTCCTTCTGTACTGCATCCCTCGCTCCCTCACATTGACGAGTTAACACAGAAATTGCGTCGCTATGAAATACTATGGGTTCTATGACTTCTCCTTCTAAATCGTGAAAGTTTCTATGGAAACGACAGGAATTTCTTTTGGGATACGACTATATACTTTCCGAAGCACTATTCCTTCTGTACTGCATCCCTCGCTCTCTCACATTGACAATTTAACATAGAAATTGCGTCGCAATGAAATGCTATGTGTTCTGTGACTTCTCCTTCTAAATCGAGTAACGTTTCTATGGAATCGACAGGATTTTTTTTGGGATACGAGTATCTCCTTTCCGATGCACTATTCCTTCCTTACTGCATCCCTCACTCCCTCACATTGACATTTTAACACAGAAATTGCGTCGCTATGAAATACTATGGGTTCCATGACTTCTCCTTCTACATCGAGTGCGTTTCTATGGAAACGACAGTTTTTTTTTTTTGGGATACGAGTATCTCCTTTCCGATGCACTATTCCTTCTTTACTGCATCCCCCGCTCCCTCATATTGACGAATTAACACAGAAATTGCGTCGCTATGAAATACTATGGGTTCTATGACTTCTCCTTCTAAATCGAGTAAAAATTCTATGGAAACGACAGGAATTTCTTTTGGGATACGACTATATACTTTCCGAAGCACTATTCCTTCTGTACTGCATCCCTCGCTCCCTCACATTGACGAATTAACACAGAAATTGCGTCGCTATGAAGTACTATTGGTTCTATGACTTCTCCTTCTAAATCGAGTAAAGTTTCTATGGAAACGACAGGAATTTCTTTTGGGATACCTCTATTTACTTTCCGAAGCACTATTCCTTATGTACTGCATCCCTCGCTCCCTCACATTGACGAATTAACACAGAAATTGCGTCGCTATGAAATACTATGGGTTCCATGACTTCTCCTTCTAAATCGAGTGCGTTTCTATGGAAACGACAGTTTTTTTTTTTTGGGATACGAGTATCTCCTTTCCGATGCACTATTCCTTCTTTACTGCATCCCTCGCTCCCTCATATTGACGAATTAACACAGAAATTTCGTCGCTATGAAATACTATGGGTTCTATGACTTCTCCTTCTAAATCGAGTAAAGTTTCTATGGAAACGACAGGAATTTCTTTTGGGATACGACTATATACTTTCCGAAGCACTATTCCTTCTGTACTGCATCCCTCGCTCCCTCACATTGACGAGTTAACACAGAAATTGCGTCGCTATGAAATACTATGGGTTCTATGACTTCTCCTTCTAAATCGTGAAAGTTTCTATGGAAACGACAGGAATTTCTTTTGGGATACGACTATATACTTTCCGAAGCACTATTCCTTCTGTACTGCATCCCTCGCTCTCTCACATTGACAATTTAACATAGAAATTGCGTCGCAATGAAATGCTATGTGTTCTATGACTTCTCCTTCTAAATCGAGTAACGTTTCTATGGAATCGACAGGATTTTTTTTGGGATACGAGTATCTCCTTTCCGATGCACTATTCCTTCCTTACTGCATCCCTCACTCCCTCACATTGACATTTTAACACAGAAATTGCGTCGCTATGAAATACTATGTGTTCTATGACATCTCCTTCTAAATCGAGTAACGTTTGTATGGAAACGATAAGATTTTCTTTTGGGATACGAGTATCTCCTTTCCGATGCACTATTCCTTCTTTACTGCATCCCTCGCTCCCTCACATTGACGAATTAACACAGATATTGCGTCGCTATGAAATACCGTGGGATCCATGGCTTCTCCTTCTAAATCGAGTAACGTTTCTATGGAAACGACAGGATTTTCTTTTGGGATACGAGTATCTCCTTTCCGATGCACTATTCCTTCTTTACGGCATCCCTCGCTCCCTCACATTGACGAATTAACACAGAAATTGCGTCGCTATGAAATACTATGGGTTCTATGACTTCTCCTTCTAAATCGAGTAAAGTTTCTATGGAAACGACAGGAATTTCTTTTGGGATACGACTATATACTTTCCGCAGCACTATTTCTTCTGTACTGCATCCCTCGCTCCCTACATTGACAATTTAACACAGAAATTGCGTAGCTATGAAATATCATGGGTTCCATGACTTCTCCTTCTAAATCGAGTTACGTTTCTATGGAATCGACAGGATTTTTTTTGGGATACGAGTATCTCCTTTCCGATGCACTATTCCTTGCTTACTGCGTCCCTTGCTCCCTTCACATTGACAATTTAACATAGAAATTGCGTCGCAATGAAATACTATGTGTTCTATGACATCTCCTTCTAAATCGAGTAACGTTTGGATGGAAACGACACGATTTTCTTTTGGGATACGAGTATCTCCTTTCCAATGCACTATTCGTTCTTTACTGCATCCCTCGCTCCCTCACATTGTCGAATTAACACAGATATTGCGTAGCTATGAAATACTATGGGTTCCATGACTTCTATTAAATCGAGTAACGTTTCTATGGAAACGACAGGGTTTTCTTTTGCGATACGAGTATCTCCTTTCCGATGCACTATTCCTTCTTTACTGCATCCCTCGCTCCCTCACATTGACGAATTAACACAGAAATTGCGTCGCTATGAAATACTATGGGTTCTATGACTTCTCCTTCTAAATCGAGTAAAGTTTCTATGGAAACAACAGGAATTTCTTTTGGGATACGACTATATACTTTCCGAAGCACTACTCCTTCTGTACTGCATCCCTCGCTCCCTCACATTGACGAATTAACACAGAAATTGCGTCGCTATGAAATACTATTGGTTCTATGACTTCTCCTTCTAAATCGAGTAAAGTTTCTATGGAAACGACAGGAATTTCTTTTGGGATACCTCTATATACTTTCCGAAGCACTATTTCTTCTGTACTGCATCCCTCGCTCCCTCACATTGACGAATTAACACAGAAATTGCGTCGCTATGAAATACTATGGGTTCCATGACTTCTCCTTCTAAATCGAGTGCGTTTCTATGGAAACGACAGTTTTTTTTTTTTTTTTGGGATACGAGTATCTCCTTTCCGATGCACTATTCCTTCTTTACTGCATCCCTTGCTCCCTCACATTGACGAATTAACACAGATATTGCGTCGCTATGAAATACTATGCGTTCTATGACCTCTCCTTCTAAATCGAATAAAGTTTCTATGGAAACGACTGGGATTTCTTTTGGGATACGACTATATCCTATCCGAAGCACTATTCCTTCTTTACTGCATCCCTCGCTCCCTCATATTGACGAATTAACACAGAAATTTCGTCGCTATGAAATACTATGGGTTCTATGACTTCTCCTTCTAAATCGGATAAAGTTTCTATGGAAACGACAGGAATTTCTTTTGGGATACGACTATATACTTTCCGAAGCACTATTCCTTCTGTACTGCATCCCTCGCTCCCTCACATTGACGAGTTAACACAGAAATTGCGTCGCTATGAAATACTATGGGTTCTATGACTTCTCCTTCTAAATCGTGAAAGTTTCTATGGAAACGACAGGAATTTCTTTTGGGATACGACTATATACTTTCCGAAGCACTATTCCTTCTGTACTGCATCCCTCGCTCTCTCACATTGACAATTTAACACAGAAATTGCGTCGCAATGAAATAGTATGTGTTCTATGACATCTCCTTCTAAATCGAGTAACGTTTCTATGGAAACGACAGGATTTTCTTTTGGGTTACTAGTATCTCCTTTCCGATGCACTATTCCTTCTTTACTGCATCCCTCGCTCCCTCACATTGACAATTTAACACAGAAATTGCGTCGCTATGAAATACTATGCTTTCCATGACTTCTCCTTCTAAATCGAGTAACGTTTCTATGGATACGAAAGAATTTTTTTTTTTTTTGAGATACGAGTATCCCCTTTCCGATGCACTATTCCTTCTTTACTGCATCCCTCGCTCCCTCACATTGACAATTTAACACAGAAATTGCGTCGATATGAAATACTATGTGTTCTATCACATCTCCTTCTAAATCGAGTAACATTTCTATGGAAACGACAGGATTTTCATTTGGGATACGAGTATCTCCTTTCCGATGCACTATTCTTATTTTACTGCATCCCTCGCTCCCCAACATTGACGAATTAACACAGAAATTGCGTCGCTATGAAATACTATGTGTTCTATGACATACCCTTCTAAATCGAGTAAAGTTTCTTTGGAAACGAAAGGATTTTCTTTTGGGATACGAGTATCTCCTTTCCGATGCACTATTCCTTCTTTACTGCATCCCTCGCTCCCTCACATTGACGAATTAAACACAGATATTGCGTCGCTATGAAATACTATGAGTTCCATGACTTCTTTTAAATCGAGTAACGTTTCTATGGAAACGACAGGATTTTCTTTTGGGAAACGAGTCTCTCATTTCCGATACACTATTCATTCATTACTGCTTCCCTCGCTCCCTCACATTGACGAATGAACACAGAAATTGCCTCGCTATGAAATACTTTGCGTTCTATGACTTGTCCCTCTAAATCGAGAAAAGTTTCTATGGAAACGACAGGAATTTTGCTTTGGGATACGAGTATCTCCTTTCCGATGGACTATTCCTTCTTTACTGCATCCCTCGCTCCCTCACATTGACGAATTAACACAGATATTGCGTCGCTATGAAATACTATGGGTTCCATGACTTCTTTTAAATCGAGTAACGTTTCTATGGAAACGACAGGATTTTCTTTTGGGATACGAGTATCTCCTTTCCGATGCAATATTCCTTCTTTACTGCATGCCTCGCTCCTTCACATTGACGAATTAACACAGAGATTGCGTCGCTATGAAATACGATGCGTTTCCCGACTTCTCCTTCTAAATCGAGTAACGTTTCTATGGAAACGACTGGATTTTCTTTGGGGATACGTGTATTTCCTTTCCGATGCACTATTCCTTCTTTACTGCATCCTTCGCTCCCTCACATTGACGAATTAACACAGATATTGCGTCGCTATGAAATACCGTGGGTTCCATGGCTTCTCCTTCTAAATCGAGTAACGTTTCTATGGAAACGACAGGATTTTCTTTTGGGATACGAGTATCTCCTTTCCGATGCACTATTCCTTCTTTACGGCATCCCTCGCTCCCTCACATTGACGAATTAACACAGAAATTGCGTCGCTATGAAATACTATGGGTTCTATGACTTCTCCTTCTAAATCGAGTAAAGTTTCTATGGAAACGACAGGAATTTCTTTTGGGATACGACTATATACTTTCCGCAGCACTATTTCTTCTGTACTGCATCCCTCGCTCCCTCACATTGACAATTTAACACAGAAATTGCGTAGCTATGAAATATGATGGGTTCCATGACTTCTCCTTCTAAATCGAGTTACGTTTCTATGGAATCGACAGGATTTTTTTTGGGATACGAGTATCTCCTATCCGATGCACTATTCCTTGCTTACTGCGTCCCTTGCTCCCTTCACATTGACAATTTAACATAGAAATTGCGTCGCAATGAAATACTATGTGTTCTATGACATCTCCTTCTAAATCGAGTAACGTTTGGATGGAAACGACACGATTTTCTTTTGGGATACGAGTATCTCCTTTCCAATGCACTATTCGTTCTTTACTGCATCCCTCGCTCCCTCACATTGTCGAATTAACACAGATATTGCGTAGCTATGAAATACTATGGGTTCCATGACTTCTATTAAATCGAGTAACGTTTCTATGGAAACGACAGGGTTTTCTTTTGCGATACGAGTATCTCCTTTCCGATGCACTATTCCTCCTTTACTGCATCCCTCGCTCCCTCACATTGACGAATTAACACAGAAATTGCGTCGCTATGAAATACTATGGGTTCTATGACTTCTCCTTCTAAATCGAGTAAAGTTTCTATGGAAACGACAGGAATTTCTTTTGGGATACGACTATATACTTTCCGAAGCACTACTCCTTCTGTACTGCATCCCTCGCTCCCTCACATTGACGAATTAACACAGAAATTGCGTCGCTATGAAATACTATTGGTTCTATGACTTCTCCTTCTAAATCGAGTAAAGTTTCTATGGAAACGACAGGAATTTCTTTTGGGATACCTCTATATACTTTCCGAAGCACTATTCCTTCTGTACTGCATCCCTCGCTCCCTCACATTGACGAATTAACACAGAAATTGCGTCGCTATGAAATACTATGGGTTCCATGACTTCTCCTTCTAAATCGAGTGCGTTTCTATGGAAACGACAGTTTTTTTTTTTTTTTTGGGATACGAGTATCTCCTTTCCGATGCACTATTCCTTCTTTACTGCATCCCTTGCTCCCTCACATTGACGAATTAACACAGATATTGCGTCGCTATGAAATACTATGCGTTCTATGACCTCTCCTTCTAAATCGAATAAAGTTTCTATGGAAACGACTGGGATTTCTTTTGGGATACGACTATATCCTATCCGAAGCACTATTCCTTCTTTACTGCATCCCTCGCTCCCTCATATTGACGAATTAACACAGAAATTTCGTCGCTATGAAATACTATGGGTTCTATGACTTCTCCTTCTAAATCGGATAAAGTTTCTATGGAAACGACAGGAATTTCTTTTGGGATACGACTATATACTTTCCGAAGCACTATTCCTTCTGTACTGCATCCCTCGCTCCCTCACATTGACGAGTTAACACAGAAATTGCGTCGCTATGAAATACTATGGGTTCTATGACTTCTCCTTCTAAATCGTGAAAGTTTCTATGGAAACGACAGGAATTTCTTTTGGGATACGACTATATACTTTCCGAAGCACTATTCCTTCTGTACTGCATCCCTCGCTCTCTCACATTGACAATTTAACACAGAAATTGCGTCGCAATGAAATAGTATGTGTTCTATGACATCTCCTTCTAAATCGAGTAACGTTTCTATGGAAACGACAGGATTTTCTTTTGGGTTACTAGTATCTCCTTTCCGATGCACTATTCCTTCTTTACTGCATCCCTCGCTCCCTCACATTGACAATTTAACACAGAAATTGCGTCGCTATGAAATACTATGCTTTCCATGACTTCTCCTTCTAAATCGAGTAACGTTTCTATGGATACGAAAGAATTTTTTTTTTTTGAGATACGAGTATCCCCTTTCCGATGCACTATTCCTTCTTTACTGCATCCCTCGCTCCCTCACATTGACAATTTAACACAGAAATTGCGTCGATATGAAATACTATGTGTTCTATCACATCTCCTTCTAAATCGAGTAACATTTCTATGGAAACGACAGGATTTTCATTTGGGATACGAGTATCTCCTTTCCGATGCACTATTCTTATTTTACTGCATCCCTCGCTCCCCAACATTGACGAATTAACACAGAAATTGCGTCGCTATGAAATACTATGTGTTCTATGACATACCCTTCTAAATCGAGTAAAGTTTCTTTGGAAACGAAAGGATTTTCTTTTGGGATACGAGTATCTCCTTTCCGATGCACTATTCCTTCTTTACTGCATCCCTCGCTCCCTCACATTGACGAATTAAACACAGATATTGCGTCGCTATGAAATACTATGAGTTCCATGACTTCTTTTAAATCGAGTAACGTTTCTATGGAAACGACAGGATTTTCTTTTGGGAAACGAGTCTCTCATTTCCGATACACTATTCATTCATTACTGCTTCCCTCGCTCCCTCACATTGACGAATGAACACAGAAATTGCCTCGCTATGAAATACTTTGCGTTCTATGACTTGTCCCTCTAAATCGAGAAAAGTTTCTATGGAAACGACAGGAATTTCTTTTGGGATACGACTATATACTTTCCGAAGCACTATTCCTTCTGTACTGCATCCCTCGCTCTCTCACATTGACAATTTAACACAGAAATTGCGTCGCAATGAAATAGTATGTGTTCTATGACATCTCCTTCTAAATCGAGTAACGTTTCTATGGAAACGACAGGATTTTCTTTTGGGTTACTAGTATCTCCTTTCCGATGCACTATTCCTTCTTTACTGCATCCCTCGCTCCCTCACATTGACAATTTAACACAGAAATTGCGTCGCTATGAAATACTATGCTTTCCATGACTTCTCCTTCTAAATCGAGTAACGTTTCTATGGATACGAAAGAATTTTTTTTTTTGAGATACGAGTATCCCCTTTCCGATGCACTATTCCTTCTTTACTGCATCCCTCGCTCCCTCACATTGACAATTTAACACAGAAATTGCGTCGATATGAAATACTATGTGTTCTATCACATCTCCTTCTAAATCGAGTAACATTTCTATGGAAACGACAGGATTTTCATTTGGGATACGAGTATCTCCTTTCCGATGCACTATTCTTATTTTACTGCATCCCTCGCTCCCCAACATTGACGAATTAACACAGAAATTGCGTCGCTATGAAATACTATGTGTTCTATGACATACCCTTCTAAATCGAGTAAAGTTTCTTTGGAAACGAAAGGATTTTCTTTTGGGATACGAGTATCTCCTTTCCGATGCACTATTCCTTCTTTACTGCATCCCTCGCTCCCTCACATTGACGAATTAAACACAGATATTGCGTCGCTATGAAATACTATGAGTTCCATGACTTCTTTTAAATCGAGTAACGTTTCTATGGAAACGACAGGATTTTCTTTTGGGAAACGAGTCTCTCATTTCCGATACACTATTCATTCATTACTGCTTCCCTCGCTCCCTCACATTGACGAATGAACACAGAAATTGCCTCGCTATGAAATACTTTGCGTTCTATGACTTGTCCCTCTAAATCGAGAAAAGTTTCTATGGAAACGACAGGAATTTTGCTTTGGGATACGAGTATCTCCTTTCCGATGGACTATTCCTTCTTTACTGCATCCCTCGCTCCCTCACATTGACGAATTAACACAGATATTGCGTCGCTATGAAATACTATGGGTTCCATGACTTCTTTTAAATCGAGTAACGTTTCTATGGAAACGACAGGATTTTCTTTTGGGATACGAGTATCTCCTTTCCGATGCAATATTCCTTCTTTACTGCATGCCTCGCTCCTTCACATTGACGAATTAACACAGAGATTGCGTCGCTATGAAATACTATGCGTTTCCCGACTTCTCCTTCTAAATCGAGTAACGTTTCTATGGAAACGACTGGATTTTCTTTGGGGATACGTGTATTTCCTTTCCGATGCACTATTCCTTCTTTACTGCATCCTTCGCTCCCTAACATGGACGAATTAACACACAAATTGCGGCGTTATGAAATACGATGGGTTCTATGACTTCTCCTTCTAAATCGAGTAAAGTTTCTATGGAAACGACAGGAATTTCTTTGGGATACGACTATATACTTTCCGAAGCACTATTCCTTCTGTACTGCATCCCTCGCTCCCTCACATTGACGAATTAACACAGAAATTGCGTCGCTATGAAATGCTATGGAATCTATGACTTCTCTTTCTAAATCGAATAACGTTTCTATGGAAACGACGGGATTTTTTTTGGGACACGAGTATCTCCTTTCCGATGCACTATTCCATCCTTACTGCATCCCTCGCTCCCTCACATTGACAATTTAACACAGAAATTGCGTCGCTATGAAATACTATGTGTTCTATGACTTCTCCTTCTAAATCAAGTAAAGTTTCAATGGAAACGAAAGGAATTTCTTTTGGGATACGACTATATACTTTCCGAAGCACTATTCCTTCTGTACTGCATACCTCGCTCCCTCACATTGACGAATTAACACAGAAATTGCGTCGCTATGAAATACTATGGGTTCCATGACTTCTCCTTCTAAATCGAACAACGTTCCTATGGAAACGACAGTTTTTTTTTTTTTTTTTTGGGATACGAGTATCTCCTTTCCGATGCACTATTCCTTTTTTACTGCATCCCTCGCTCCCTCACATTGACGAATTAACACAGATATTGCGTCGCTATGAAATACTATGGGTTCCATGACTTCTTTTAAATCGAGTAACGTTTCTATGGAAACGACAGGATTTTCTTTTGGGATACGAGTATCTCCTTTCCGATGCACTATTCCTTCTGTACGGCATCCCTCGCTCCCTCACATTGACGAATTAACACAGAAATTGCGTCGCTATGAAATGCTATGGGTTCTATGACTTCTCCTTCTAAATCGAGTAAAGTTTCTATGGAAACGACAGGAATTTCTTTTGGGATACGACTATATACTTTCCGCAGCACTATTTCTTCTGTACTGCATCCCTCGCTCCCTCACATTGACAATTTAACACAGAAATTGCGTAGCTATGAAATATCATGGGTTCCATGACTTCTCCTTCTAAATCGAGTTACGTTTCTATGGAATCGACAGGATTTTTTTTGGGATACGAGTATCTCCTTTCCGATGCACTATTCCTTGCTTACTGCATCCCTCGCTCCCTTCACATTGACAATTTAACATAGAAATTGCGTCGCAATGAAATACTATGTGTTCTATGACATCTCCTTCTAAATCGAGTAACGTTTGGATGGAAACGACACGATTTTCTTTTGGGATACGAGTATCTCCTTTCCAATGCACTATTCGTTCTTTACTGCATCCCTCGCTCCCTCACATTGTCGAATTAACACAGATATTGCGTAGCTATGAAATACTATGGGTTCCATGACTTCTTTTAAATCGAGTAACGTTTCTATGGAAACGACAGGGTTTTCTTTTGGGATACGAGTATCTCCTTTCCAATGCACTATTCCTTCTTTACTGCATCCCTCGCTCCCTCACATTGACGAATTAACACAGAAATTGCGTCGCTATGAAATACTATGGGTTCTATGTCTTCTCCTTCTAAATCGAGTAAAGTTTCTATGGAAACGACAGGAATTTCTTTTGGGATACGACTATATACTTTCCGAAGCACTATTCCTTCTGTACTGCATCCCTCGCTCCCTCACATTGACGAATTAACACAGAAATTGCGTCGCTATGAAATACTATTGGTTCTATGACTTCTCCTTCTAAATCGAGTAAAGTTTCTATGGAAACGACAAGAATTTCTTTTATGATACCTCTATATACTTTCCGAAGCACTATTCCTTCTGTACTGCATCCCTTGCTCCCTCACATTGACGAATTAACACAGAAATTGCGTCGCTATGAAATACTATGGGTTCCATGACTTCTCCTTCTAAATCGAGTGCGTTTCTATGGAAACGACAATTTTTTTTTTTTTTTGGGACACGAGTATCTCCTTTCCGATGCACTATTCCTTCTTTACTGCATCCCTTGCTCCCTCACATTGACGAATTAACACAGATATTGCGTCGCTATGAAATACTATGCGTTCTATGACCTCTCCTTCTAAATCGAATAAAGTTTCTATGGAAACGACTGGGATTTCTTTTCGGATACGACTATATCCTTTCCGAAGCACTATTCCTTCTGTACTGCATCCCTCGCTCCCTCACATTGACAAGTTAACACAGAAATTGCGTCGCTATGAAATACTATGGGTTCTATGACTTCTCCTTCTAAATCGTGAAAGTTTCTATGGAAACGACAGGAATTTCTTTTGGGATACGACTATATACTTTCCGAAGCACTATTCCTTCTGTACTGCATCCCTCGCTCTCTCACATTGACAATTTAACACAGAAATTGCGTCGCAATGAAATACTATGTGTTCTATGACATCTCCTTCTAAATCGAGTGTCGTTTCTATGGAAACGACAGGATTTTCTTTTGGGTTACTAGTATCTCCTTTCCGATGCACTATTCCTTCTTTACTGCATCCCTCGCTCCCTCACATTGACAATTTAACACAGAAATTGCGTCGCTATGAAATACTATGCTTTCCATGACTTCTCCTTCTAAATCGAGTAACGTTTCTATGGATACGAAAGAATTTTTTTTTGAGATACGAGTATCCCCTTTCCGATGCACTATTCCTTCTTTACTGCATCCCTCGCTCCCTCACATTGACAATGTAACACAAAAATTGCGTCGATATGAAATACTATGTGTTCTATCACATCTCCTTCTAAATCGAGTAACATTTCTATGGAAACGACAGGATTTTCATTTGGGATACGAGTATCTCCTTTCCGATGCACTATTCTTATTTTACTGCATCCCTCGCTCCCCAACATTGACGAATTAACACAGAAATTGCGTCGCTATGAAATACTATGTGTTCTATGACATCCCCTTCTAAATCGAGTAAAGTTTCTTTGGAAACGAAAGGATTTTCTTTTGGGATACGAGTATCTCCTTTCCGATGCACTATTCCTTCTTTACTGCATCCCTCGCTCCCTCACATTGACGAATTAACACAGATATTGCGTCGCTATGAAATACTATGGGTTCCATGACTTCTTTTAAATCGAGTAACGTTTCTATGGAAACGACAGGATTTTCTTTTGGGATACGAGTATCTCCTTTCCGATGCACTATTCCTTCTGTACGGCATCCCTCGCTCCCTCACATTGACGAATTAACACAGAAATTGCGTCGCTATGAAATGCTATGGGTTCTATGACTTCTCCTTCTAAATCGAGTAAAGTTTCTATGGAAACGACAGGAATTTCTTTTGGGATACGACTATATACTTTCCGCAGCACTATTTCTTCTGTACTGCATCCCTCGCTCCCTCACATTGACAATTTAACACAGAAATTGCGTAGCTATGAAATATCATGGGTTCCATGACTTCTCCTTCTAAATCGAGTTACGTTTCTATGGAATCGACAGGATTTTTTTTGGGATACGAGTATTTCCTTTCCGATGCACTATTCCTTGCTTACTGCATCCCTCGCTCCCTTCACATTGACAATTTAACATAGAAATTGCGTCGCAATGAAATACTATGTGTTCTATGACATCTCCTTCTAAATCGAGTAACGTTTGGATGGAAACGACACGATTTTCTTTTGGGATACGAGTATCTCCTTTCCAATGCACTATTCGTTCTTTACTGCATCCCTCGCTCCCTCACATTGTCGAATTAACACAGATATTGCGTAGCTATGAAATACTATGGGTTCCATGACTTCTTTTAAATCGAGTAACGTTTCTATGGAAACGACAGGGTTTTCTTTTGGGATACGAGTATCTCCTTTCCAATGCACTATTCCTTCTTTACTGCATCCCTCGCTCCCTCACATTGACGAATTAACACAGAAATTGCGTCGCTATGAAATACTATGGGTTCTATGTCTTCTCCTTCTAAATCGAGTAAAGTTTCTATGGAAACGACAGGAATTTCTTTTGGGATACGACTATATACTTTCCGAAGCACTATTCCTTCTGTACTGCATCCCTCGCTCCCTCACATTGACGAATTAACACAGAAATTGCGTCGCTATGAAATACTATTGGTTCTATGACTTCTCCTTCTAAATCGAGTAAAGTTTCTATGGAAACGACAAGAATTTCTTTTATGATACCTCTATATACTTTCCGAAGCACTATTCCTTCTGTACTGCATCCCTTGCTCCCTCACATTGACGAATTAACACAGAAATTGCGTCGCTATGAAATACTATGGGTTCCATGACTTCTCCTTCTAAATCGAGTGCGTTTCTATGGAAACGACAATTTTTTTTTTTTTTTGGGACACGAGTATCTCCTTTCCGATGCACTATTCCTTCTTTACTGCATCCCTTGCTCCCTCACATTGACGAATTAACACAGATATTGCGTCGCTATGAAATACTATGCGTTCTATGACCTCTCCTTCTAAATCGAATAAAGTTTCTATGGAAACGACTGGGATTTCTTTTCGGATACGACTATATCCTTTCCGAAGCACTATTCCTTCTGTACTGCATCCCTCGCTCCCTCACATTGACAAGTTAACACAGAAATTGCGTCGCTATGAAATACTATGGGTTCTATGACTTCTCCTTCTAAATCGTGAAAGTTTCTATGGAAACGACAGGAATTTCTTTTGGGATACGACTATATACTTCCGAAGCACTATTCCTTCTGTACTGCATCCCTCGCTCTCTCACATTGACAATTTAACACAGAAATTGCGTCGCAATGAAATACTATGTGTTCTATGACATCTCCTTCTAAATCGAGTGTCGTTTCTATGGAAACGACAGGATTTTCTTTTGGGTTACTAGTATCTCCTTTCCGATGCACTATTCCTTCTTTACTGCATCCCTCGCTCCCTCACATTGACAATTTAACACAGAAATTGCGTCGCTATGAAATACTATGCTTTCCATGACTTCTCCTTCTAAATCGAGTAACGTTTCTATGGATACGAAAGAATTTTTTTTTGAGATACGAGTATCCCCTTTCCGATGCACTATTCCTTCTTTACTGCATCCCTCGCTCCCTCACATTGACAATTTAACACAAAAATTGCGTCGATATGAAATACTATGTGTTCTATCACATCTCCTTCTAAATCGAGTAACATTTCTATGGAAACGACAGGATTTTCATTTGGGATACGAGTATCTCCTTTCCGATGCACTATTCTTATTTTACTGCATCCCTCGCTCCCCAACATTGACGAATTAACACAGAAATTGCGTCGCTATGAAATACTATGTGTTCTATGACATCCCCTTCTAAATCGAGTAAAGTTTCTTTGGAAACGAAAGGATTTTCTTTTGGGATACGAGTATCTCCTTTGCGATGCACTATTCCTTCTTTACTGCATCCCTCGCTCCCTCACATTGACGAATTAACACAGATATTGCGTCGCTATGAAATACTATGGGTTCCATGACTTCTTTTAAATCGAGTAACGTTTCTATGGAATCGACAGGATTTTTTTTTTTGGTTACGAGTATCTCCTTTCCGATGCACTATTCCTTCTTTACTGCATCCCTCGCTCCCTCACATTGACAATTTAACACAGAAATTGCGTCGCTATGAAATACTATGGGTTCTATGACTTCTCCTTCTAAATCGAGTAACGTTTCTATGGAATCGACAGGATTTTTTTTGGGATACGAGTATCTCCTTTCCGATGCAGTATTGCTTCCTTACTGCATCCCTCACTCCCTCACATTGACAATTTAACACAGAAATTGCGTCGCTATGAAATACTATTTGTTCTATGACATCTCCTTCTAAATCGAGTAACGTTTGGATGGAAACGACACGATTTTCTTTTGGGATTCGAGTATCTCCTTTCCAATGCACTATTCGTTCTTTACTGCATCCCTCGCTCCCTCACATTGTCGAATTAACACAGATATTGCGTAGCTATGAAATACTATGGGTTCCATGACTTCTTTTAAATCGAGTAACGTTTCTATGGAAACGACAGGGTTTTCTTTTGGGATACGAGTATCTCCTTTCCAATGCACTATTCCTTCTTTACTGCATCCCTCGCTCCCTCACATTGACGAATTAACACAGAAATTGCGTCGCTATGAAATACTATGGGTTCTATGTCTTCTCCTTCTAAATCGAGTAAAGTTTCTATGGAAACGACAGGAATTTCTTTTGGGATACGACTATATACTTTCCGAAGCACTATTCCTTCTGTACTGCATCCCTCGCTCCCTCACATTGACGAATTAACACAGAAATTGCGTCGCTATGAAATACTATTGGTTCTATGACTTCTCCTTCTAAATCGAGTAAAGTTTCTATGGAAACGACAAGAATTTCTTTTATGATACCTCTATATACTTTCCGAAGCACTATTCCTTCTGTACTGCATCCCTTGCTCCCTCACATTGACGAATTAACACAGAAATTGCGTCGCTATGAAATACTATGGGTTCCATGACTTCTCCTTCTAAATCGAGTGCGTTTCTATGGAAACGACAATTTTTTTTTTTTTTTGGGACACGAGTATCTCCTTTCCGATGCACTATTCCTTCTTTACTGCATCCCTTGCTCCCTCACATTGACGAATTAACACAGATATTGCGTCGCTATGAAATACTATGCGTTCTATGACCTCTCCTTCTAAATCGAATAAAGTTTCTATGGAAACGACTGGGATTTCTTTTCGGATACGACTATATCCTTTCCGAAGCACTATTCCTTCTGTACTGCATCCCTCGCTCCCTCACATTGACAAGTTAACACAGAAATTGCGTCGCTATGAAATACTATGGGTTCTATGACTTCTCCTTCTAAATCGTGAAAGTTTCTATGGAAACGACAGGAATTTCTTTTGGGATACGACTATATACTTTCCGAAGCACTATTCCTTCTGTACTGCATCCCTCGCTCTCTCACATTGACAATTTAACACAGAAATTGCGTCGCAATGAAATACTATGTGTTCTATGACATCTCCTTCTAAATCGAGTGTCGTTTCTATGGAAACGACAGGATTTTCTTTTGGGTTACTAGTATCTCCTTTCCGATGCACTATTCCTTCTTTACTGCATCCCTCGCTCCCTCACATTGACAATTTAACACAGAAATTGCGTCGCTATGAAATACTATGCTTTCCATGACTTCTCCTTCTAAATCGAGTAACGTTTCTATGGATACGAAAGAATTTTTTTTTGAGATACGAGTATCCCCTTTCCGATGCACTATTCCTTCTTTACTGCATCCCTCGCTCCCTCACATTGACAATTTAACACAAAAATTGCGTCGATATGAAATACTATGTGTTCTATCACATCTCCTTCTAAATCGAGTAACATTTCTATGGAAACGACAGGATTTTCATTTGGGATACGAGTATCTCCTTTCCGATGCACTATTCTTATTTTACTGCATCCCTCGCTCCCCAACATTGACGAATTAACACAGAAATTGCGTCGCTATGAAATACTATGTGTTCTATGACATCCCCTTCTAAATCGAGTAAAGTTTCTTTGGAAACGAAAGGATTTTCTTTTGGGATACGAGTATCTCCTTTGCGATGCACTATTCCTTCTTTACTGCATCCCTCGCTCCCTCACATTGACGAATTAACACAGATATTGCGTCGCTATGAAATACTATGGGTTCCATGACTTCTTTTAAATCGAGTAACGTTTCTATGGAATCGACAGGATTTTTTTTTTTGGTTACGAGTATCTCCTTTCCGATGCACTATTCCTTCTTTACTGCATCCCTCGCTCCCTCACATTGACAATTTAACACAGAAATTGCGTCGCTATGAAATACTATGGGTTCTATGACTTCTCCTTCTAAATCGAGTAACGTTTCTATGGAATCGACAGGATTTTTTTTGGGATACGAGTATCTCCTTTCCGATGCAGTATTGCTTCCTTACTGCATCCCTCACTCCCTCACATTGACAATTTAACACAGAAATTGCGTCGCTATGAAATACTATTTGTTCTATGACATCTCCTTCTAAATCGAGTAACGTTTGGATGGAAACGACACGATTTTCTTTTGGGATTCGAGTATCTCCTTTCCAATGCACTATTCGTTCTTTACTGCATCCCTCGCTCCCTCACATTGTCGAATTAACACAGATATTGCGTAGCTATGAAATACTATGGGTTCCATGACTTCTTTTAAATCGAGTAACGTTTCTATGGAAACGACAGGGTTTTCTTTTGGGATACGAGTATCTCCTTTCCGATGCACTATTCTTATTTTAATGCATCCCTCGCTCCCCAACATTGACGAATTAACACAGAAATTGCGTCGCTATGAAATACTATGAGTTCTATGACTTCTCCTTCTAAATCGAGTAAAGTTTCTATGGAAACGACAGGAATTTCTTTTGGGATACGACTATATACTTTCCGCAGCACTATTTCTTCTGTACTGCATCCCTCGCTCCCTCACATTGACAATTTAACACAGAAATTGCGTAGCTATGAAATATCATGGGTTCCATGACTTCTCCTTCTAAATCGAGTTACGTTTCTATGGAATCGACAGGTTTTTTTTGGGATACGAGTATCTCCTTTCCGATGCACTATTCCTTGCTTACTGCATCCCTCGCTCCCTTCACATTGACAATTTAACATAGAAATTGCGTCGCAATGAAATACTATGTGTTCTATGACATCTCCTTCTAAATCGAGTAACGTTTGGATGGAAACGACACGATTTTCTTTTGGGATACGAGTATCTCCTTTCCAATGCACTATTCGTTCTTTACTGCATCCCTCGCTCCCTCACATTGTCGAATTAACACAGATATTGCGTAGCTATGAAATACTATGGGTTCCATGACTTCTTTTAAATCGAGTAACGTTTCTATGGAAACGACAGGGTTTTCTTTTGGGATACGAGTATCTCCTTTCCGATGCACTATTCCTTCTTTACTGCATCCCTCGCTCCCTCACGTTGACGAATTAACACAGAAATTGCGTCGCTATGAAATACTATGGGTTCTATGACTTCTCCTTCTAAATCGAGTAAAGTTTCTATGGAAACGACAGGAATTTCTTTTGGGATACGACTATATACTTTCCGAAGCAGTATTCCTTCTGTACTGCATCCCTCGCTCCCTCACATTGACGAATTAACACAGAAATTGCGTCGCTATGAAATACTATTGGTTCTATGACTTCTCCTTCTAAATCGAGTAAAGTTTCTATGGAAACGACAGGAATTTCATTTGGGATACCTCTATATACTTTCCGAAGCACTATTCCTTCTGTACTGCATCCCTCGCTCCCTCACATTGACGAATTAACACAGAAATTGCGTCGCTATGAAATACTATGGGTTCCATGACTTCTCCTTCTAAATCGAGTGCGTTTCTATGGAAACGACAGTTTTTTTTTTTTTTTGGGACACGAGTATCTCCTTTCCGATGCACTATTCCTTCTTTACTGCATCCCTTGCTCCCTCACATTGACGAATTAACACAGATATTGCGTCGCTATGAAATACTATGGGTTCTATGACCTCTCCTTCTAAATCGAATAAAGTTTCTATGGAAACGACTGGGATTTCTTTTGGGATACGACTATATACTTTCCGAAGCACTATTCCTTCTTTACTGCATCCCTCGCTCCCTCATATTGACGAATTAACACAGAAATTTCGTCGCTATGAAATACTATGGGTTCTATGACTTCTTCTTCTAAATCGAGTAAAGTTTCTATGGAAACGACAGGAATTTCTTTTGGGATACGACTATATACTTTCCGAAGCACTATTCCTTCTGTACTGCATCCCTCGCTCCCTCACATTGACGAGTTAACACAGAAATTGCGTCGCTATGAAATACTATGGGTTCTATGACTTCTCCTTCTAAATCGTGAAAGTTTCTATGGAAACGACAGGAATTTCTTTTGGGATACGACTATATACTTTCCGAAGCACTATTCCTTCTGTACTGCATCCCTCGCTCTCTCACATTGACAATTTAACACAGAAATTGCGTCGCAATGAAATACTATGTGTTCTATGACATCTCCTTCTAAATCGAGTGTCGTTTCTATGGAAACGACAGGATTTTCTTTTGGGTTACTAGTATCTCCTTTCCGATGCACTATTCCTTCTTTACTGCATCCCTCGCTCCCTCACATTGACAATTTAACACAGAAATTGCGTCGCTATGAAATACTATGCTTTCCATGACTTCTCCTTCTAAATCGAGTAACGTTTCTATGGATACGAAAGAATTTTTTTTTGAGATACGAGTATCCCCTTTCCGATGCACTATTCCTTCTTTACTGCATCCCTCGCTCCCTCACATTGACAATTTAACACAAAAATTGCGTCGATATGAAATACTATGTGTTCTATCACATCTCCTTCTAAATCGAGTAACATTTCTATGGAAACGACAGGATTTTCATTTGGGATACGAGTATCTCCTTTCCGATGCACTATTCCTTCTTTACTGCATCCCTCGCTCCCTCACATTGACGAATTAACACAGATATTGCGTCGCTATGGAATACTATGGGTTCCATGACTTCTTTTAAATCGAGTAACGTTTCTATGGAAACGACAGGATTTTCTTTTGGGATACGAGTCTCTCATTTCCGATACACTATTCATTCATTACTGCATCCCTCGCTCCCTCACATTGACGAATGAACACAGAAATTGCCTCGCTATGAAATACTTTGCGTTCTATGACTTGTCCCTCTAAATCGAGAAAAGTTTCTATGGAAACGACAGGAATTTTGCTTTGGGATACGAGTATCTCCTTTCCGATGGACTATTCCTTCTTTACTGCATCCCTCGTTCCCTCACATTGACGAATTAACACAGATATTGCGTCGCTATGAAATACTATGGGTTCCATGACTTCTTTTCAATCGAGTAACGTTTCTATGGAAACGACAGGATTTTCTTTTGGGATACGAGTATCTCCTTTCCGATGCAATATTCCTTCTTTACTGCATGCCTCGCTCCTTCGCATTGACGAATTAACACAGAGATTGCGTCGCTATGAAATACTATGCGTTTCCCGACTTCTCCTTCTAAATCGAGTAACGTTTCTATGGAAACGACTGGATTTTCTTTGGGGATACGTGTATTTCCTTTCCGATGCACTATTCCTTCTTTACTGCATCCTTCGCTCCCTAACATGGACGAATTAACACACAAATTGCGGCGTTGTGAAACACGATGGGTTCTATGACTTCTCCTTCTAAACCGAGTAACGTTTCTATGGAAACGAAAGGATTTTCATTTGGGATACGAGTATCTCCTTTCCGATGCACTATTCCTTCTTTACTGCATCCCTCGGTCCCTCACATTGACGAATTAACACAGATATTGCGTCGCTATGAAATACTATGGGTTCCATGACTTCTTTAAAATCGAGTAACGTTTCTATGGAAACGACAGGATTTTCTTTTGGGATACGAGTATCTCTCTTCCGATGCACTATTCCTTCTTTACTGCATCCCTCGCATCCTCACATTGACGAATTAGCACAGAAATTGCGTCGCTATGAAATACTATGGGTTCTATGACTTCTCCTTCTAAATCGAGTAAAGTTTCTATGGAGACGAAAGGAATTTCTTTTGGGATACGACTATATACTTTCCGAAGCACTATTCCTTCTGTACTGCATCCCTCGCTCCCTCACATTGACGAATTAACACAGAAGTTGCATCACTATCAAATACTATGGATTCCATCACTTCTCCTTCTATAACGAGTAACGTTTCTATGGAAACGAAAGAATTTTTTTTTTGGGATACGAGTATCTCCTTACCGATGCACTATTCCTTCTTTACTGCATCCCTCGCTCCCTCACATTGACGAATTAACACAGAAATTGCGTCGCGATGAAATACTATGGGTTCTATGACATCTCCTTCTAAATCGAGTAACGTTTCTATGGAAACGACAGGATTTTTTTTTTTGGGTTACTAGTATCTCCTTTCCAATGCCCTATTCCTTCTTTACTGCATCCCTCGCTCCCTCACATTGACGAATTAACACAGAAATTGCGTCGCTATGAAATGCTATGTGTTCTATGACTTCTCCTTCTAAATCGAGTAACGTTTCTATGGAAACGACAGGATTTTTTTTGGGATACGAGTATCTCCTTTCCGATGCACTATTCCTTCATTACTGCATCCCTCACTCCCTCACATTGACAATTTAACACAGAAATTGCGTCGCCATGAAGTACTATGTGTTCTATGTCATCTCCTTCTAAATCGAGTAACGTTTGTATGGAAACGACAAGATTTTTTTTTGGGATATGAGTATCTCCTTTCCGATGCACTATTCCTTCTTTACTGCATCCCTCTCTCCCTCACATTGACGAATTAACACAGATATTGCGTCGCTATGAAATACTATGGGTTCCATAACTTCATTTAAATCGAGTAACGTTTCTATGGAAACGACAGGATTTTCCTTTGGGATACGAGTATCTCCTTTCCGATGCACTAATCCTTCTTTACGGCATCCCTCGCTCCCTCACATTGACGAATTAACACAGAAATTGCGTCGCTATGAAATACAATGGGTTCTATGACTTCTCCTTCTAAATCGAGTAAATTTTCTATGGAAACGACAGGAATTTCTTTTGGGATACGGCTATATACTTTCCGAAGCACTATTCCTTATGTACTGCATCCCTCGCTACCTCACATTGACTAATTAACACAGAAACTGCGTCGCTATGAAATATCATGGGTTACATGACTTCTCCCTCTAAATCGAGTAACGTTTCTATGTAATCGACAGGATTTTTTTTGGGATACGAGTATCTCCTTTCCGATGCACTATTCCTTCCTTACTGCATCCCTCGCTCCCTCACATTGACAATTTAACACAGAAATTGCGTCGCTATGAAATACTATGTGTTCTATGACATCTCCTTCTAAATCGAGTAACGTTTGTACGGAAACGACAAGGTTTTCTTTTGGGATACGAGTATCTCCTTTCCGATGCACTATTCCTTCTTTACTGCATCCCTCGCTCCCTCACATTGACGAATTAACACAGATATTGCGTCGCTATTAAATACTATGGGTTCCATGACTTCTTTTAAATCGAGTAACGTTTCTATGGAAACGACTGATATTCTTTTGGGATACGAGTATCTCCTTTCCGATGCACTATTCCTTCTTTACTGCATCCCTCGCTCCCTCACATTGACGAATTAACACAGAAATTGCGTCGCTATGAAATACTATGGGTTCTATGACTTCTCCTTCCAAATCTAGTAAAGTTTCTATGGAAACGACAGGAATTTCTTTTGGGATACGACTATATACTATCCGAAGCACTATTCCTTCTTTACGGCATCCCTCGCTCCCTCACATTGACGAATTAACACAGAAATTGCGTCGCTATGAAACATCATGGGTTCCATGAGTTCTCCTTCTAAATCGAGTAACCATTCTATGGAATCGACAGGATTTTTTTTGGGACACGAGTATCTCCATTCCGATGCACTATTCGTTCCTTACTGCATCCCTCGCTCCCTCACATTGACGAATTAACACAGAAATTGCGTCGCTATGAAATACTATGTATTCTATGACATCTCCTTCTAAATCGAGCAACGTTTGTATGGAAACGACAAGATTTTCTTTTGGGATACGAGTATCTCATTTCCGATGCACTATTTCTTCTTTACTGCATCCCTCGCTCCCTCACATTGACGAATTAACACAGATATTGCGACGCTATGAAATACTATGGGTTCCATGACTTCTTTTAAATCGAGTAACGTTTCTATGGAAACGGCAGGATTTTCTTTTGGGATACGAGTATCTCCTTTCCGATGCACTATTCCTTCTTTACTGCATCCCTCGCTCCCTCACATTGACGAATTAACACAGAAATTGCGTCGCTATGAAATACTATGGGTTCTATGACTTATCCTTTTAAATCGAGTAAAGTTTCTATGGAAACGACAGGAATTTCTTTTGGGATACGACTATATACTTTCCGTAGCACTATTCCTTCTGTACTGCATCCCTCACTCCCTCACATTGACGAATTAAAACAGAAATTGCGTCGCTATGAAATGCTATGGGTTCTATGACTTCTCCTTCTAAATCGAGTAACGTTTCTATGGAATCGACAGGATTTTATTTGGGATACGAGTATCTCCTTTCCGATGCACTATTCCTTACTTACTGCATCCCTCACTCCCTCACATTGACAATTTAACACAGAAATTGCGTCGCTATGAAATACTATGTGTTCTACGACATCTCCTTCTAAAGCGAGTAACGTTTCTATGGAAACGAGAAGATTTTCGTCTGAGATACGAGTATCTCCTTTCCGATGCACTATTCCTTCCTTACTGCATCCCTCGCTCCCTAAGATTGACAATTTAACACGGAAATTGCGTCGCTATGAAATACTATGTGTTCTATGACATCTCCTTCTAAATCGAGTAACGTTTCTATGGAAACGACAGGATTTTCTTTTGGGTTACTAGTATTTCTTTTCCGATGCACTATTCCTTCTTTACTGCATCCCTCGCTCCCTCACATTGACGAATTAACACAGATAATGCGTCGCTATGAAATACTATGGGATCCATGACTTCTCTTAAATCGAGTAACGTTTCTATGGAAACGACAGTATTTTCTTTTGGGATACGAGTATCTCCTTTCCGATGCACTATTCCTTCCTTACTGCATCCCTCGCTCCCTCACATTGACAATTGAACACAGAAATTGCGTCGCTATGAAATACTATGTGTTCTATGACATCTCCTTCTAAATCGAGTAACGTTTCCATGGAAACGACAGGATTTTCTTTTGGGTTACTAGTATCTCCTTTCCGATGCACTATTCCCTCTTCACTGCATCCCTCGCTCCCTCACATTGACAAATTAACACAGAAACATCGTTGGTGTGAAATACTATGGGTTCTATGACTTCTCCTTCTAAATCGAGTAACGTTTCTATGTAAACGACAGGATTTTCTTTTGGGATACGACTATATACTTTCCGATGCACTATTCCTTCTTTACTGCATCCCACGCTCCCTCACATTGACAATTTAACACAGAAATTGCGTCGCTATGAAATACTATTAGTTCTATGACATCTCCTTCTAAATCGAGTAACGTTTGTATGGAAACGACAAGATGCACTATTCCTTCTTTACTGCATCCCTCGCTCCCTCACATTGACGAATTAACACAGATATTGATTCGCTATGAAATACTATGGGTTCCATGACTTCTTTTAAATCGAGTAACGTTTCTATGGAAACGACATGATTTTCTTTTGGCATACGAGTATCTCCTTTCCGATGGACTATTCCTTCTTTACGGCATCCCTCGCTCCCTCACATTGACGAATTAACACAGAAATTGCGTCGCTATGAAATACTATGTGTTCTATGACTTCTCCTTCCAAATCGAGTAAAGTTTCTATGGAAACGACAGGAATTTCTTTTGAGATACGACTATATACTTGCCGAAGCACTATTCCTTCTGTACTGCATCCCTCGCTCCCTCACATTGACGAATTAACACAGAAATTGCGTCGCTATGAAATATCATGGGTTCCATGACTTCTCCTTCTAAATCGAGTAACATTTCTATGGAATCGATACGATTTTTTTTGGGATACGAGAATCTACTTTCCGATGCACTATTCCTTCCTTACCGCATCCCTCGCTCCCTCACATTGACAATTTAACACAGAAATTGCGTCGCTATGAAATACTATGTATTCTATGACATCTCCTTCTAAATCGAGTAACGTTCGTATGGAAACGACCAGATTTTCTTTTGGGATACGAGTATCTCCTTTCCGATGCACAATTCCTTCCTTATTGCATCACTCGCTCCCTCACATTGACGAATTAACACAGATATTGCGTCGCTATGAAATACTATTGGTTCCATGACTTCTTTTAAATCGAGTAACGTTTATATGGAAACGACAGGATTTTCTTTGGGGATACGAGTATCTCCTTGCCGATGCACTATTCCTTCTTTACTGCACCCCTCGCTCCCTCACATTGACGAATTAACACAGAAATTGCGTCGCTATGAAATACTATGGGTTCTATGACTTCTCCTTCTAAATCGAGTAAAGTTTCTATGGAAACGACAGGAATTTCTTTTGGGATACGACTATATACTATCCGAAGCACTATTCCTTCTGTACTGCATCCCTCGCTCCCTCACATTGACTAATTAACACAAAAATTGCGTCGCTATGAAATACTATGGGTTCTATGACTTCTCCTTCTAAATCGAGTAAAGTTTCTATGGAAACGACAGGAATTTCTTTTGGGATACGACTATATACTTTCCGTAGCACTATTTCTTCTGTACTGCATCCCTCGCTCCCTCACATTGACGAATTAAAACAGAAATTGCGTCGCTATGAAATACTATGGGTTCCATGACTTCTCCTTCTAAATCGAGTAAAGTTTCTATGGAAACGACAGGAATTTCTTTTGGGATACGACTATATACTTTCCGTAGCACTATTCCTTCTGTACTGCATCCCTCGCTCCCTCACATTGACGAATTAAAACAGAAATTGCGTCGCTATGAAATACTATGGGTTCCATGACTTCTCCTTCTAAATCGAGTAACGTTTCTATGGAATCGACAGGATTTTATTTGGGATACGAGTATCTCCTTTCCGATGCACTATTCCTTACTTACTGCATCCCTCACTCCCTCACATTGACAATTTAACACAGAAATTGCGTCGCTATGAAATACTACGTGTTCTACGACATCTCATTCTAAATCGAGTAACGTTTGTATGGAAACGACAGGACTTTCTTTTGGGATACGACTATATACTATCCGAAGCACTATTCCATCTGTACTGCATCCCTAGCTCCCTCACATTGACGAATTAACACAGAAATTGTGTCGCTATGAAATACTTTGGGTTCTATGACTTCACCTTCAAAATCGAGTAACGTTTCTATGGAAACTACAGGATTTTTTTTTGGGATACGAGTATCTCCTTTCCGATGCACTACTCCTTCCTTACTGCATCCCTCACTCCCTCACATTGAAAATTTAACACAGAAATTGCGTCGCCATGAAGTACTATGTGTTCTATGACATCTCCTTCTAAATCGAGTAACGTTTGTATGGAAACGACAAGATGTTCTTTTGGGATACGAGTATCTCCTTTCCGATGCACTATTCCCTCTTTACTGCATCCCTCGCTCCCTCACATTGACAAATTAACACAGAAACTGCGTTGGTGTGAAATACTATGGGTTCTATGACTTCTCCTTCTAAATCGAGTAACGTTTCTATGTAAACGACAGGATTTTCTTTTGGGATACGACTATATACTTTCCGATGCACTATTCCTTCTTTACTGCATCCCACGCTCCCTCACATTGACAATTTAACACGGAAATTGCGTCGCTATGAAATACTATTAGTTCTATGACATCTCCTTCTAAATCGAGTAACGTTTGTATGGAAACGACAAGATGCACTATTCCTTCTTTACTGCATCCCTCGCTCCCTCACATTGACGAATTAACACAGATATTGATTCGCTATGAAATACTATGGGTTCCATGACTTCTTTTAAATCGAGTAACGTTTCTATGGAAACGACATGATTTTCTTTTGGCATACGAGTATCTCCTTTCCGATGGACTATTCCTTCTTTACGGCATCCCTCGCTCCCTCACATTGACGAATTAACACAGAAATTGCGTCGCTATGAAATACTATGTGTTCTATGACTTCTCCTTCCAAATCGAGTAAAGTTTCTATGGAAACGACAGGAATTTCTTTTGGGATACGACTATATACTTGCCGAAGCACTATTCCTTCTGTACTGCATCCCTCGCTCCCTCACATTGACGAATTAACACAGAAATTGCGTCGCTATGAAATATCATGGGTTCCATGACTTCTACTTCTAAATCGAGTAACATTTCTATGGAATCGATACGATTTTTTTTGGGATACGAGAATCTACTTTCCGATGCACTATTCCTTCCTTACTGCATCCCTCGCTCCCTCACATTGACAATTTAACACAGAAATTGCGTCGCTATGAAATACTATGTATTCTATGACATCTCCTTCTAAATCGAGCAACGTTCGTATGGAAACGACCAGATTTTCTTTTGGGATACGAGTATCTCCTTTCCGATGCACTATTCCTTCTTTATTGCATCCCTCGCTCCCTCACATTGACGAATTAACACAGAAGTTGCGTCGCTATGAAATACTATGGGTTCTATGACTTCTCCTTCAAAATCGAGTAACGTTTCTATGGAATCGACAGGATTTTTTTTGGGATACGAGTATCTCCTTTCCGATGCACTATTCCTTCCTTACTGCATCCCACGCTCCCTCACATTGACAATTTAACATAGAAATTGCGTCGCTATGAAATACTACGTGTTCTACGACATCTCATTCTAAATCGAGTAACGTTTGTATGGAAACGACAGGACTTTCTTTTGGGATACGACTATATACTATCCGAAGCACTATTCCATCTGTACTGCATCCCTAGCTCCCTCACATTGACGAATTAACACAGAAATTGTGTCGCTATGAAATACTTTGGGTTCTATGACTTCACCTTCAAAATCGAGTATCGTTTCTATGGAAACTACAGGATTTTTTTTGGGATACGAGTATCTCCTTTCCGATGCACTACTCCTTCCTTACTGCATCCCTCACTCCCTCACATTGAAAATTTAACACAGAAATTGCGTCGCCATGAAGTACTATGTGTTCTATGACATCTCCTTCTAAATCGAGTAACGTTTGTATGGAAACGACAAGATGTTCTTTTGGGATACGACTATATACTATCCGAAGCACTATTCCATCTGTACTGCATCCCTCGCTCCCTCACATTGACGAATTAACTCAGATATTGCGTCGCTATTAAATACTATGGGTTCCATGACTTCTTTTAAATCGAGTAACGTTTCTATGGAAACGACAGGATTTTCTTTTGGGTTACTAGTATCTCCTTTCCGATGCACTATTCCCTCTTTACTGCATCCCTCGCTCCCTCACATTGACAAATTAACAGAGAAACTGCGTTGGTGTGAAATACTATGGGTTCTATGACTTCTCCTTCTAAATCGAGTAACGTTTCTATGTAAACGACAGGATTTTCTTTTGGGATACGACTATATACTTTCCGATGCACTATTCCTTCTTTACTGCATCCCACGCTCCCTCACATTGACAATTTAACACGGAAATTGCGTCGCTATGAAATACTATTAGTTCTATGACATCTCCTTCTAAATCGAGTAACGTTTGTATGGAAACGACAAGATGCACTATTCCTTCTTTACTGCATCCCTCGCTCCCTCACATTGACGAATTAACACAGATATTGATTCGCTATGAGATACTATGGGTTCCATGACTTCTTTTAAATCGTGTAACGTTTCTATGGAAACGACATGATTTTCTTTTGGCATACGAGTATCTCCTTTCCGATGGACTATTCCTTCTTTACGGCATCCCTCGCTCCCTCACATTGACGAATTAACACAGAAATTGCGTCGCTATGAAATACTATGTGTTCTATGACTTCTCCTTCCAAATCGAGTAAAGTTTCTATGGAAACGACAGGAATTTCCTTTGAGATACGACTATATACTTGCCGAAGCACTATTCCTTCTGTACTGCATCCCTCGCTCCCTCACATTGACGAATTAACACAGAAATTGCGTCGCTATGAAATATCATGGGTTCCATGACTTCTCCTTCTAAATCGAGTAACATTTCTATGGAATCGATACGATTTTTTTTGGGATACGAGAATCTACTTTCCGATGCACTATTCCTTCCTTACCGCATCCCTCGCTCCCTCACATTGACAATTTAACACAGAAATTGCGTCGCTATGAAATACTATGTATTCTATGACATCTCCTTCTAAATCGAGCAACGTTCGTATGGAAACGACCAGATTTTCTTTTGGGATACGAGTATCTCCTTTCCGATGCACTATTCCTTCTTTATTGCATCCCTCGCTCCCTCACATTGACGAATTAACACAGAAGTTGCGTCGCTATGAAATACTATGGGTTCTATGACTTCTCCTTCAAAATCGAGTAACGTTTCTATGGAATCGACAGGATTTTTTTTGGGATACGAGTATCTCCTTTCCGATGCACTATTCCTTCCTTACTGCATCCCACGCTCCCTCACATTGACAATTTAACATAGAAATTGCGTCGCTATGAAATACTACGTGTTCTACGACATCTCATTCTAAATCGAGTAACGTTTGTATGGAAACGACAGGACTTTCTTTTGGGATACGACTATATACTATCCGAAGCACTATTCCATCTGTACTGCATCCCTAGCTCCCTCACATTGACGAATTAACACAGAAATTGTGTCGCTATGAAATACTTTGGGTTCTATGACTTCACCTTCAAAATCGAGTATCGTTTCTATGGAAACTACAGGATTTTTTTTGGGATACGAGTATCTCCTTTCCGATGCACTACTCCTTCCTTACTGCATCCCTCACTCCCTCACATTGAAAATTTAACACAGAAATTGCGTCGCCATGAAGTACTATGTGTTCTATGACATCTCCTTCTAAATCGAGTAACGTTTGTATGGAAACGACAAGATGTTCTTTTGGGATACGAGTATCTCCTTTCCGATGCACTATACCTTCTTTACTGCATCCCTCGCTCCCTCACATTGAAGAATTAACACAGAAATTGCGTCGCTATGAAATACTATGGGATCTATGACTTCTCCTTCTAAATCGAGTAAAATTTCTATGGAAACGACAGGAATTTCTTTTGGGATACGACTATATACTATCCGAAGCACTATTCCTTCTTTACGGCATCCCTCGCTCCCTCACATTGACGAATTAACACAGAAATTGCGTCGCTATGAAACATCATGGGTTCCATGAGATCTCCTTCTAAATCGAGTAACCATTCTATGGAATCGACAGGATTTTTTTTGGGACACGAGTATCTCCATTCCGATGCACTATTCGTTCCTTACTGCATCCCTCGCTCCCTCACTTTGACAATTTAACACAGAAATTGCGTCGCTATGAAATACTATGTATTCTATGACATCTACTTCTAAATCGAGCAACGTTTGTATGGAAACGACAAGATTTTCTTTTGGGATACGAGTATCCCATTTCCGATGCACTATTTCTTCTTTACTGCATCCCTCGCTCCCTCACATTGACGAATTAACACAGATATTGCGACGCTATGAGATACTATGGGTTCCATGACTTCTTTTAAATCGAGTAACATTTCTATGGAAACGGCAGGATTTTCTTTTGGGATACGAGTATCTCCTTTCCGATGCACTATTCCTTCTTTACTGCATCCCTCGCTCCCTCACATTGACGAATTAACACAGAAATTGCGTCGCTATGAAATACTATGGGTTCTATGACTTCTCCTTCTAAATCGAGTAAAGTTCCTATGCAAACGACAGGAATTTCTTTTGGGATACGACTATATACTATCCGAAGCACTATTGCTTCTGCACTGTATCCCTCGCTCCCTCACATTGACGAATTAACACAGAAATTGCGTCGCTATGACATACTATGGGTTCTTTGACTTCTCCTTCTAAATCGAGTAAAGTTTCTATGGAAACGACAGGAATTTCTTTTGGGATACGACTATATACTTTCCGTAGCACTATTCCTTCTGTACTGCATCCCTCGCTCCCTCACATTGACGAATTAAAACAGAAATTGCGTCGCTATGAAATGCTATGGGTTCTATGACTTCTCCTTCTAAATCGAGTATCGTTTCTACGGCATCGACAGGATTTTATTTGGGATACGAGTATCTCCTTTCCGATGCACTATTCCTTCCTTACTGCATCCCACACTCCCTCACATTGACAATTTAACACGGAAATTGCGTCGCTATGAAATACTATGTGTTCTATGACATCTCCTTCTAAATCGAGTAACGTTTCTATGGAAACGACCGGATTTTCTTTTGGGTTACTAGTATTTCTTTACCGATGCACAATTCCTTCTTTACTGCATCCCTCGCTCCCTCACATTGACGAATTAACACAGATATTGCGTCGCTATGAAATACTATGGGATCCATGACTTCTCTTAAATCGAGTAACGTTTCTATGGAAACGACAGGATTTTCTTTTGGGATACGAGTATCTCCTTTCCGATGCACTATTCCTTCCTTACTGCATCCCTCGCTCCCTCACATTGACAATTTAACACAGAAATTGCGTCGCTATGAAATACTATGTGTTCTATGACATCTCCTTCTAAATCGAGTAACGTTTCTATGGAAACGACAGGATTTTCTTTGGGGTTACTAGTATCTCCTTTCCGATGCACTATTCCCTCTTTACTGCATCCCTCGCTCCCTCACATTGACAAATTAACACAGAAACTGCGTTGGTGTGAAATACTATGGGTTCTATGACTTCTCCTTCTAAATCGAGTAACGTTTCTATGTAAACGACAGGATTTTCTTTTGGAATACGAGTATCTCCTTTCCGACGCACTATTCCTTCCTTACTGCATCCCTCGCTCCCTCACATTGACAATTTAACACAGAAATTGCGTCGCTATGAAGTACTATGTGTTCTACGACATCTCCTTCTAAAGCGAGTAACGTTTGTATGGAAACGACAAGATTTTCGTCTGAGATACGAGTATCTCCTTTCCGATGCACTACTCCTTCCTTACTGCATCCCTCACTCCCTCACATTGACAATTTAACACAGAAATTGCGTCGCCATGAAGTACTATGTGTTCTATGGCATCTCCTTCTAAATCGAGTAACGTTTGTATGGAAACGACAAGATGTTCTTTTGGGATACGAGTATCTCCTTTCCGATGCACTATTCCTTCTTTACTGCATCCCTCGCTCCCTCTCATTGACGAATTAACTCAGATATTGCGTCGCTATTAAATACTATGGGTTCCATGACTTCTTTTAAATCGAGTAACGTTTCTATGGAAACGACAGGATTTTCTTTTGGGATACTAGTATCTCCTTTCCGATGCACTATTCCTTCTTTACTGCATCCCTCGCTCCCTCACATTGACGAATTAACACAGAAATTGCGTCGCTATGAAATACTATGGGTTCTATGACTTCTCCTTCCAAATCTAGTAAAGTTTCTATGGAAACGACAGGAATTTCTTTTGGGATACGACTATATACTTTCCGTAGCACTATTCCTTCTGTACTGCATCCCTCGCTCCCTCACATTGACAATTTAACACAGAAATTGCGTCGCTATGAAATACTATGTGTTCTATGACATCTCCTTCTAAATCGAGTAACGTTTCTATGGAAACGACAGGATTTTCTTTTGGGTTACTAGTATCTCCTTTCCGATGCACTATTCCCTCTTTACTGCATCCCTCGCTCCCTCACATTGACAAATTAACACAGAAACTGCGTTGGTGTGAAATACTATGGGTTCTATGACTTCTCCTTCTAAATCGAGTAACGTTTCTATGTAAACGACAGGATTTTCTTTTGGGATACGACTATATACTTTCCGATGCACTATTCCTTCTTTACGGCATCCCTCGCTCCCTCACATTGACGAATTAACACAGATATTGATTCGCTATGAAATACTATGGGTTCCATGACTTCTTTTAAATCGAGTAACGTTTCTATGGAAACGACATGATTTTCTTTTGGCATACGAGTATCTCCTTTCCGATGGACTATTCCTTCTTTACGGCATCCCTCGCTCCCTCACATTGACGAATTAACACAGAAATTGCGTCGCTATGAAATACTATGTGTTCTATGACTTCTCCTTCCAAATCGAGTAAAGTTTCTATGGAAACGACAGGAATTTCTTTTGAGATACGACTATATACTTGCCGAAGCACTATTCCTTCTGTACTGCATCCCTCGCTCCCTCACATTGACGAATTAACACAGAAATTGCGTCGCTATGAAATATCATGGGTTCCATGACTTCTCCTTCTAAATCGAGTAACATTTCTATGGAATCGATACGATTTTTTTTGGGATACGAGAATCTACTTTCCGATGCACTATTCCTTCCTTACCGCATCCCTCGCTCCCTCACATTGACAATTTAACACAGAAATTGCGTCGCTATGAAATACTATGTATTCTATGACATCTCCTTCTAAATCGAGCAACGTTCGTATGGAAACGACCAGATTTTCTTTTGGGATACGAGTATCTCCTTTCCGATGCACTATTCCTTCTTTATTGCATCCCTCGCTCCCTCACATTGACGAATTAACACAGAAGTTGCGTCGATATGAAATACTATGGGTTCTATGACTTCTCCTTCAAAATCGAGTAACGTTTCTATGGAATCGACAGGATTTTTTTTGGGATACGAGTATCTCCTTTCCGATGCACTATTCCTTCCTTACTGCATCCCACGCTCCCTCACATTGACAATTTAACATAGAAATTGCGTCGCTATGAAATACTATGTATTCTATGACATCTCTTTCTCAATCGAGTATCGTTCGATGGAAACGACAAGATTTTCTTTTGGGATACGAGTATCTCCTTACCGATGCACTATACCTCCTTTACTGCATCCCTCGCTCCCTCACATTGACGAATTAACACAGATATTGCGTCGCTATGAAATACTATGGGTTCCATGACTTCTTTTAAATCGAGGAACGTTTCTATGGAAACGACAGGATTTTCTTTTGGGATACGGGTATCTCCTTTCCGATGCACTATTCCTTCTTTACTGCATCCCTCGCTCCCTCACATTGACGAATTAACACAGAAATTGCGTCGCTATGAAACATCATGGGTTCCATGAGTTCTCCTTCTAAATCGAGTAACCATTCTATGGAATCGACAGGATTTTTTTTGGGACACGAGTATCTCCATTCCGATGCACTATTCGTTCCTTACTGCATCCCTCGCTCCCTCACTTTGACAATTTAACACAGAAATTGCGTCACTATGAAATACTATGTATTCTATGACATCTCCTTCTAAATCGAGCAACGTTTGTATGGAAACGACAAGATTTTCTTTTGGGATACGAGTATCTCATTTCCGATGCACTATTTCTTCTTTACTGCATCCCTCGCTCCCTCACATTGACGAATTAACACAGATATTGCGACGCTATGAAATACTATGGGTTCCATGACTTCTTTTAAATCGAAAAACGTTTCTATGGAAACGGCAGGATTTTCTTTTGGGATACGAGTATCTCCTTTCCGATGCACTATTCCTTCTTTACTGCATCCCTCGCTCCCTCACATTGACGAATTAACACAGAAATTGCGTCGCTATGAAATACTATGGGTTCTATGACTTCTCCTTCTAAATCGAGTAAAGTTCCTATGCAAACGACAGGAATTTCTTTTGGGATACGACTATATACTATCCGAAGCACTATTGCTTCTGCACTGTATCCCTCGCTCCCTCACATTGACGAATTAACACAGAAATTGCGTCGCTATGACATACTATGGGTTCTTTGACTTCTCCTTCTAAATCGAGTAAAGTTTCTATGGAAACGACAGGGATTTCTTTTGGGATACGACTATATACTTTCCGTAGCACTATTCCTTCTGTACTGCATCCCTCGCTCCCTCACATTGACGAATTAAAACAGAAATTGCGTCGCTATGAAATGCTATGGGTTCTATGACTTCTCCTTCTAAATCGAGTATCGTTTCTACGGAATCGAAAGGATTTTATTTGGGATACGAGTATCTCCTTTCCGATGCACTATTCCTTCCATACTGCATCCCTCACTCCCTCACATTGACAATTTAACACAGAAATTGCGTCGCTATGAAATACTATGTGTTCTACGACATCTCCTTCTAAAGCGAGTAACGTTTGTATGGAAACGACAAGATTTTCGTCTGAGATACGAGTATCTCCTTTCCGATGCACTATTCCTTCCTTACTGCATCCCTCGCTCCCTCACATTGACAATTTAACACGGAAATTGCGTCGCTATGAAATACTATGTGTTCTATGACATCTCCTTCTAAATCGAGTAACGTTTCTATGGAAACGACAGGATTTTCTTTGGGGTTACTAGTATCTCCTTTCCGATGCACTATTCCCTCTTTACTGCATCCCTCGCTCCCTCACATTGACAAATTAACACAGAAACTGCGTTGGTGTGAAATACTATGGGTTCTATGACTTCTCCTTCTAAATCGAGTAACGTTTCTATGTAAACGACAGGATTTTCTTTTGGGATACGAGTATCTCCTTTCCGATGCACTATTCCTCCCTTACTGCATCCCTCGCTCCCTCACATTGACAAATTAACACAGAAACTGCGTTGGTGTGAAATACTATGGGTCCTATGACTTCTCCTTCTAAATCGAGTAACGTTTCTATGTAAACGACAGTATTTTCTTTTGGGATACGACTATATACTTTCCGATGCACTATTCCTTCTTTACTGCATGCCTCGCTCCCTCACTTTGACAATTTAACACAGAAATTGCGTCGCTATGAAATACTATGTATTCTATGACATCTCCTTCTAAATCGAGCAACGTTTGTATGGAAACGACAGGATTTTCTTTTGGGATACGAGTATCTCCTTTCCAATGCACTATTCCTTCCTTACTGCATCCCTCGCTCCCTCACATTGACAATTTAACACAGAAATTGCGTCGCTATGAAATACTATGTGTTCTATGACATCTCCTTCTAAGTCGAGTAACGTTTCTATGGAAACGACAGGATTTTCTTTTGGGTTACTAGTATCTCCTTTCCGATGCACTATTCCTTCCTTACTGCATCCCTCGCTCCCTCACATTGACAATTTAACACAGAAATTGCGTCGCTATGAAATACTATGTGTTCTATGACATCTCCTTCTAAATCGAGTAACGTTTCTATGGAAACGACAGGATTTTCATTTGGGATACGAGTATCTCCTTTCCGATGGACTATTCCTTCTTTACGGCATCCCTCGCTCCCTCACATTGACGAATTAACACAGAAATTGCGTCGCCATGAAGTACTATGTGTTCTATGACATCTCCTTCTAAATCGAGTAACGTTTGTATGGAAACGACAAGAGTATCTCCTTTCCGATGCACTATTCCTTCTTTACTGCATCCCTCGCTCCCTCACATTGACGAATTAACACAGATATTGCGTCGCTATTAAATACTATGGGTTCCATGACTTCTTTTAAATCGAGTAACGTTTCTATGGAAAGGACAGGATTTTCTTTTGGGATACTAGTATCTCCTTTCCGATGCACTATTCCTCCTTTACTGCATCCCTCGCTCCCTCACATTGACGAAGTAACACAGAAATTGCGTCACGATGAAATACTATGGGTTCTATGACTTCTCCTTCTAAATCGAGTAAAGTTTCTATGGAAACGACCGGAATTTCTTTTGGGATACGACTATATACTATCCGAAGCACTTTTCCGTCTGTACTGCATCCCTCGCTCCCTCACATTGACGAATTAACACAGAAATTGCGTCGCTATGAAATACTATGGGTTCTATGACTTCTCCTTCTAAATCGAGTAACGTTTCTATGGAAACGACAGGATTTTTTTTGGGATACGAGTATCTCCTTTCCGATGCACTACTCCTTCCTTACTGCATCCCACACTCCCTCACATTGACACTTTAACACAGAAATTGCGTCGCCATGAAGTACTACGTGTTCTATGACATCTCCTTCTAAATCGAGTAACGTTTGTATGGAAACGACAAGATATTCTTTTGGGATACGAGTATCTCCTTTCCGATGCACTATTCCTTCTTTACTGCATCCCTCGCTCCCTCACATTGACGAATTAACACATATATTGCGTCGCTATGACATACTACGGGGTTCCATGACTTCTTTTAAATCGAGTAACGTTTCTATGGAAATGACAGGATTTTCTTTTGGGATACGAGTATCTCCTTTCCGATGCACTATTCCTTCTTTACGGCATCCCTCGCTCCCTCACATTGACGAATTAACACAGAAAAGGCGTCGCTATGAAATACTATGGGTTCTATGACTTCTCCTTCTAAATCAATTAAAGTTTCTATGGAAACGACAGGAATTTCTTTTGGGATACGACTATATACTTTCCGAAGCACTATTCCTTCTGTACTGCATCCCTCGCTCCCTCACATCGACGAATTAACACAGAAATTGCGTCGCTATGAAATGCTATGGGTTCTATGACTTCTCCTTCTAAATCGAGCAACGTTTCTATGGAAACGACAGGATTTTTTTTGGGATACGAGTATCTCCTTTCCGATACACTATTCCTTCATTACTGCATCCCTCACTCCCTCACATTGACAATTTAACACAGAAATTGCGTCGCCATGAAGTACTATGTGTTCTATGACATCTCCTTCTAAATCGAGTAACGTTTGTATGGAAACGACAAGATTTTCTTTTGGGATATGAGTATCTCCTTTCCGATGCACTATTCCTTCTTTACTGCATCCCTCTCTCTCTCACATTGACGAATTAACACAGATATTGCGTCGCTATGAAATACTATGGGTTCCATAACTTCATTTAAATCGAGTAACGTTTCTATGGAAACGACAGGATTTTCTTTTGGGATACGAGTATCTCCTTTCCAATGCACTATTCCTTCTTTACGGCATCCCTCGCTCCCTCACATTGACGAATTAACACAGAAATTGCGTCGCTATGAATTACTATGTTTTCTATGACTTCTCCTTCTAAATCGAGTAAATTTTCTATGGAAACGACAGGAATTTCTTTTGGGATAGGGCTATATACTTTCCGAAGCACTATTCCTTCTGTACTGCATCCCTCGCTGGCTCACATTGACTAATTAACACAGAAACTGCGTCGCTATGAAATTTCATGGGTTACATGACTTCTCCTTCTAAATCGAGTAACGTTTCTATGGAATCGACAGGATTTTTTTTGGGATACGAGTATCTCCTTTCCGATGCACTATTCCTTCCTTACTGCATCCATCACTCCCTCACATTGACAATTTAACACAGAAATTGCGTCGCTATGAAATACTATGTGTTCTATGACATCTCCTTCTAAATCGAGTAACTTTTGTACGGAAACGACAAGGTTTTCTTTTGGGATACGAGTATCTCCTTTCCGATGCACTATTCCTTCTTTACTGCATCCCTCGCTCCCTCACATTGACGAATTAACACAGATATTGCGTCGCTATTAAATACTATGTGTTCCATGACTTCTTTAAATCGAGTAACGTTTCTATGGAAATGACATGATTTTCTTTTGGGATACGAGTATCTCCTTTCCGATGCACTATTCCTTCTTTACTGCATCCCTCGCTCCCTCACATTAACGAATTAACACAGATATTGCGTCACTATGAAATACTATGGGGTTTCATGACTTCTTTTAAATCGAGTAACGTTTCTATGGAAGTGACAGGATTTTCTTTTGGGATACGAGTATCTCCTTTCCGATGCACTAATCCTTCTTTACGGCATCCCTCGCTCCCTCACATTGACGAATTAACACAGAAATTGCGTCGCTATGAAATGCTATGGGTTCTATGACTTCTAAATCGAGTAACGTTTCTATGGATACGACAGGATTTTTTTTGGGATACGAGTATCTCCTTTCTGATGCACTATTCCTCCATTACTGCATCCCTCACTCCCTCACATTGACAATTTAACACAGAAATTGCGTCGCCATGAAGTACTATGTGTTCTATGACATCTCCTTCTAAATCGAGTGACGTTTGTATGGAAACGACAAGATTTTCTTTTGGGATATGAGTATCTCCTTTCCGATGCACTATTCCTTCTTTACTGCATCCCTCTCTCCCTCACATTGACGAATTAACACATATATTGCGTCGCTATGAAATACTATGGGTTCCATAACTTCATTTAAATCGAGTAACGTTTCTATGGAATCGACAGGATTTTTTTTGGGATACGAGTATCTCCTTTCCGATGCACTATTCCTTCCTTACTGCATCCATCGCTCCCTCACATTGACAATTTAACACAGAAATTGCGTCGCTATGAAATACTATGTGTTCTATGACATCTCCTTCTAAATCGAGTAACGTTTGTACGGAAAAGACAAGGTTTTCTTTTGGGCTACGAGTATCTCCTTTCCGATGCACTATTCCTTCTTTACTGCATCCCTCGCTCCCTCACATTGACGAATTAACACAGATATTGCGACGCTATGAAATACTATGGGTTCCATGTCTGCTTTTGAATCGAGTAACGTTTCTATGGAAACGACAGGATTTTCTTTTGGGATACGAGTATCTCCTTTCCGATGCACTATTCCTTCTTTACTGCATCCCTCGCTCCCTCACATTGACGAATTAACACAGAAAATGCGTCGCTATGAAATACTATGGGTTCAATGACTTGTCCTTCTAAATCAAGTAAAGTTTCTATGGAAACGACAGGAATTTCTTTTGGGATACGACTATATACTTTCCGAAGCACTATTCCTTCTGTACTGCATCCCTCGCTCCCTCACATCGACGAATTAACACAGAAATTGCGTCGCTATGAAATGCTATGGGTTCTATGACTTCTCCTTCTAAATCGAGCAACGTTTCTATGGAAACGACAGGATTTTTTTTGGGATACGAGTATCTCCTTTCCGATACACTATTCCTTCATTACTGCATCCCTCACTCCCGCACATTGACAATTTAACACAGAAATTGCGTCGCCATGAAGTACTATGTGTTCTATGACATCACCTTCTAAATCGAGTAACGTTTGTATGGAAACGACAAGATTTTCTTTTGGGATATGAGTATCTCCTTTCCGATGCACTATTCCTTCTTTACTGCATCCCTCTCTCTCTCACATTGACGAATTAACACAGATATTGCGTCGCTATGAAATACTATGGGTTCCATAACTTCATTTAAATCGAGTAACGTTTCTATGGAAACGACAGGATTTTCTTTTGGGATACGAGTATCTCCTTTACAATGCACTATTCCTTCTTTACGGCATCCCTCGCTCCCTCACATTGACGAATTAACACAGAAATTGCGTCGCTATGAATTACTATGTTTTCTATGACTTCTCCTTCTAAATCGAGTAAATTTTCTATGGAAACGACAGGAATTTCTTTTGGGATAGGGCTATATACTTTCCGAAGCACTATTCCTTCTGTACTGCATCCCTCGCTAGCTCACATTGACTAATTAACACAGAAACTGCGTCGCTATGAATTTTCATGGGTTACATGACTTCTCCTTCTAAATCGAGTAACGTTTCTATGGAATCGACAGGATTTTTTTTGGGATACGAGTATCTCCTTTCCGATGCACTATTCCTTCCTTACTGCATCCATCGCTCCCTCACATTGACAATTTAACACAGAAATTGCGTCGCTATGAAATACTATGTGTTCTATGACATCTCCTTCTAAATCGAGTAACTTTTGTACGGAAACGACAAGGTTTTCTTTTGGGATACGAGTATCTCCTTTCCGATGCACTATTCCTTCTTTACTGCATCCCTCGCTCCCTCACATTGACGAATTAACACAGATATTGCGTCGCTATTAAATACTATGGGTTCCATGACTTCTTTTAAATCGAGTAACGTTTCTATGGAAAGGACAGGATTTTCTTTTGGGATACTAGTATCTCCTTTCCGATGCACTATTCCTCCTTTACTGCATCCCTCGCTCCCTCACATTGACGAAGTAACACAGAAATTGCGTCACGATGAAATACTATGGGTTCTATGACTTCTCCTTCTAAATCGAGTAAAGTTTCTATGGAAACGACCGGAATTTCTTTTGGGATACGACTATATACTATCCGAAGCACTTTTCCGTCTGTACTGCATCCCTCGCTCCCTCACATTGACGAATTAACACAGAAATTGCGTCGCTATGAAATACTATGGGTTCTATGACTTCTCCTTCTAAATCGAGTAACGTTTCTATGGAAACGACAGGATTTTTTTTGGGATACGAGTATCTCCTTTCCGATGCACTACTCCTTCCTTACTGCATCCCACACTCCCTCACATTGACACTTTAACACAGAAATTGCGTCGCCATGAAGTACTACGTGTTCTATGACATCTCCTTCTAAATCGAGTAACGTTTGTATGGAAACGACAAGATATTCTTTTGGGATACGAGTATCTCCTTTCCGATGCACTATTCCTTCTTTACTGCATCCCTCGCTCCCTCACATTGACGAATTAACACATATATTGCGTCGCTATGAAATACTACGGGGTTCCATGACTTCTTTTAAATCGAGTAACGTTTCTATGGAAATGACAGGATTTTCTTTTGGGATACGAGTATCTCCTTTCCGATGCACTATTCCTTCTTTACGGCATCCCTCGCTCCCTCACATTGACGAATTAACACAGAAAAGGCGTCGCTATGAAATACTATGGGTTCTATGACTTCTCCTTCTAAATCAAGTAAAGTTTCTATGGAAACGACAGGAATTTCTTTTGGGATACGACTATATACTTTCCGAAGCACTATTCCTTCTGTACTGCATCCCTCGCTCCCTCACATCGACGAATTAACACAGAAATTGCGTCGCTATGAAATGCTATGGGTTCTATGACTTCTCCTTCTAAATCGAGCAACGTTTCTATGGAAACGACAGGATTTTTTTTGGGATACGAGTATCTCCTTTCCGATACACTATTCCTTCATTACTGCATCCCTCACTCCCTCACATTGACAATTTAACACAGAAATTGCGTCGCCATGAAGTACTATGTGTTCTATGACATCTCCTTCTAAATCGAGTAACGTTTGTATGGAAACGACAAGATTTTCTTTTGGGATATGAGTATCTCCTTTCCGATGCACTATTCCTTCTTTACTGCATCCCTCTCTCTCTCACATTGACGAATTAACACAGATATTGCGTCGCTATGAAATACTATGGGTTCCATAACTTCATTTAAATCGAGTAACGTTTCTATGGAAACGACAGGATTTTCTTTTGGGATACGAGTATCTCCTTTCCAATGCACTATTCCTTCTTTACGGCATCCCTCGCTCCCTCACATTGACGAATTAACACAGAAATTGCGTCGCTATGAATTACTATGTTTTCTATGACTTCTCCTTCTAAATCGAGTAAATTTTCTATGGAAACGACAGGAATTTCTTTTGGGATAGGGCTATATACTTTCCGAAGCACTATTCCTTCTGTACTGCATCCCTCGCTGGCTCACATTGACTAATTAACACAGAAACTGCGTCGCTATGAAATTTCATGGGTTACATGACTTCTCCTTCTAAATCGAGTAACGTTTCTATGGAATCGACAGGATTTTTTTTGGGATACGAGTATCTCCTTTCCGATGCACTATTCCTTCCTTACTGCATCCATCACTCCCTCACATTGACAATTTAACACAGAAATTGCGTCGCTATGAAATACTATGTGTTCTATGACATCTCCTTCTAAATCGAGTAACTTTTGTACGGAAACGACAAGGTTTTCTTTTGGGATACGAGTATCTCCTTTCCGATGCACTATTCCTTCTTTACTGCATCCCTCGCTCCCTCACATTGACGAATTAACACAGATATTGCGTCGCTATTAAATACTATGTGTTCCATGACTTCTTTAAATCGAGTAACGTTTCTATGGAAATGACATGATTTTCTTTTGGGATACGAGTATCTCCTTTCCGATGCACTATTCCTTCTTTACTGCATCCCTCGCTCCCTCACATTAACGAATTAACACAGATATTGCGTCGCTATGAAATACTATGGGGTTTCATGACTTCTTTTAAATCGAGTAACGTTTCTATGGAAGTGACAGGATTTTCTTTTGGGATACGAGTATCTCCTTTCCGATGCACTAATCCTTCTTTACGGCATCCCTCGCTCCCTCACATTGACGAATTAACACAGAAATTGCGTCGCTATGAAATGCTATGGTTTCTATGACTTCTAAATCGAGTAACGTTTCTATGGATACGACAGGATTTTTTTTGGGATACGAGTATCTCCTTTCTGATGCACTATTCCTCCATTACTGCATCCCTCACTCCCTCACATTGACAATTTAACACAGAAATTGCGTCGCCATGAAGTACTATGTGTTCTATGACATCTCCTTCTAAATCGAGTGACGTTTGTATGGAAACGACAAGATTTTCTTTTGGGATATGAGTATCTCCTTTCCGATGCACTATTCCTTCTTTACTGCATCCCTCTCTCCCTCACATTGACGAATTAACACATATATTGCGTCGCTATGAAATACTATGGGTTCCATAACTTCATTTAAATCGAGTAACGTTTCTATGGAATCGACAGGATTTTTTTTGGGATACGAGTATCTCCTTTCCGATGCACTATTCCTTCCTTACTGCATCCATCGCTCCCTCACATTGACAATTTAACACAGAAATTGCGTCGCTATGAAATACTATGTGTTCTATGACATCTCCTTCTAAATCGAGTAACGTTTGTACGGAAAAGACAAGGTTTTCTTTTGGGCTACGAGTATCTCCTTTCCGATGCACTATTCCTTCTTCACTGCATCCCTCGCTCCCTCACATTGACGAATTAACACAGATATTGCGACGCTATGAAATACTATGGGTTCCATGTCTGCTTTTGAATCGAGTAACGTTTCTATGGAAACGACAGGATTTTCTTTTGGGATACGAGTATCTCCTTTCCGATGCACTATTCCTTCTTTACTGCATCCCTCGCTCCCTCACATTGACGAATTAACACAGAAAATGCGTCGCTATGAAATACTATGGGTTCAATGACTTGTCCTTCTAAATCAAGTAAAGTTTCTATGGAAACGACAGGAATTTCTTTTGGGATACGACTATATACTTTCCGAAGCACTATTCCTTCTGTACTGCATCCCTCGCTCCCTCACATCGACGAATTAACACAGAAATTGCGTCGCTATGAAATGCTATGGGTTCTATGACTTCTCCTTCTAAATCGAGCAACGTTTCTATGGAAACGACAGGATTTTTTTTGGGATACGAGTATCTCCTTTCCGATACACTATTCCTTCATTACTGCATCCCTCACTCCCGCACATTGACAATTTAACACAGAAATTGCGTCGCCATGAAGTACTATGTGTTCTATGACATCACCTTCTAAATCGAGTAACGTTTGTATGGAAACGACAAGATTTTCTTTTGGGATATGAGTATCTCCTTTCCGATGCACTATTCCTTCTTTACTGCATCCCTCTCTCTCTCACATTGACGAATTAACACAGATATTGCGTCGCTATGAAATACTATGGGTTCCATAACTTCATTTAAATCGAGTAACGTTTCTATGGAAACGACAGGATTTTCTTTTGGGATACGAGTATCTCCTTTACAATGCACTATTCCTTCTTTACGGCATCCCTCGCTCCCTCACATTGACGAATTAACACAGAAATTGCGTCGCTATGAATTACTATGTTTTCTATGACTTCTCCTTCTAAATCGAGTAAATTTTCTATGGAAACGACAGGAATTTCTTTTGGGATAGGGCTATATACTTTCCGAAGCACTATTCCTTCTGTACTGCATCCCTCGCTAGCTCACATTGACTAATTAACACAGAAACTGCGTCGCTATGAATTTTCATGGGTTACATGACTTCTCCTTCTAAATCGAGTAACGTTTCTATGGAATCGACAGGATTTTTTTTGGGATACGAGTATCTCCTTTCCGATGCACTATTCCTTCCCTACTGCATCCATCGCTCCCTCACATTGACAATTTAACACAGAAATTGCGTCGCTATGAAATACTATGTGTTCTATGACATCTCCTTCTAAATCGAGTAACTTTTGTACGGAAACGAGAAGGTTTTCTTTTGGGATACGAGTATCTCCTTTCCGATGCACTATTCCTTCTTTACTGCATCCCTCGCTCCCTCACATTGACGAATTAACACAGATATTGCGTCGCTATTAAATACTATGGGTTCCATGACTTCTTTAAATCGAGTAACGTTTCTATGGAAATGACATGATTTTCTATTGGGATACGAGTATCTCCTTTCCGATGCACTATTCCTTCTTTACTGCATCCCTCGCTCCCTCACATTGACGAATTAACACAGATATTGCGTCGCTATGAAATACTATGGGGTTTCATGACTTCTTTTAAATCGAGTAACGTTTCTATGGAAGTGACAGGATTATCTTTTGGGATACGAGTATCTCCTTTCCGATGCACTAATCCTTCTTTACGGCATCCCTCGCTCCCTCACATTGACGAATTAACACAGAAATTGCGTCGCTATGAAATGCTATGGGTTCTATGACTTCTCCTTCTAAATCGAGTAACGTTTCTATGGAAACGACAGGATTTTTTTTTGGGATACGAGTATCTCCTTTCCGATGCACTATTCCTCCATTACTGCATCCCTCACTCCCTCACATTGACAATTTAACACAGAAATTGCGTCGCCATGAAGTACTATGTGTTCTATGACATCTCCTTCTAGATCGAGTAACGTTTCTATTGAAACGACAGTTTAATTGGGGGGGGGGGGGTTACGAATATCTCCTTTCCGATGCTCTATTCCTTCTTAACTGCATCCCTCGCTCCCTCACATTGACAATTTAGCACGGAAATTGCGTCGCTATGAAATACTATGAGTTCTATGACATCTCCTTCTAAATCGAGTAACGTTTCTATGGAAACGACAGGATTTTCTTTTGGGTTACTCGTATCTCCTATCTGATGCACTATTCCTTCTGTACTGCATCCGTCGCTCCCTCACATTGACGAATTAACACAGATATTGCGTCGCTATAAAATACTATGGGATCCATGACTTCTCTTAAATCGAGTAACGTTTCTATGGAAACGTCAGGATTTTCTTTTGGGATACGAGTATCTCCTTTCCGATGCACTATTCCTTCTTTACTGCATCCCTCGCTCCCTCACATTGACAATTTAACACAGAAATTGCGTCGCTATGAAATACTATGAGTTCTATGACATCTCCTTCTAAATCGAGTAACGTTTCTATTGAAACGACAGGATTTTCTTTTGGGTTACTAGTATCTCCTTTCCGATGCATTATTCCCACTTTATTGCATCTCTCGCTCCCTCACATTGACAATTTAACACAGAAACTGCGTTGCTATGAAATACTATGGGTTCTATGACTTCTCCTTCTAAATCGAGTAACGTTTCTATGTAAACGAAATGATTTTCTTTTGGGATACGACTATATAGTTTCCGATGCACTATTCATTCTTTACTGCATCCCTCGCTCCCTCATATTGACAATTTAACACAGAAATTGCGTCGCTATGAAATACTATTAGTTCTATGACATCTCCTTCTAAATCGAGTAACGTTTGTATGGAAACGACAAGATTTTCTTTTGGGATACGAGTATCTCCTTCCCGATGCACTATTCCTTCTTTACGGCATTCCTCGCTCCCTCACATCGACGAATTAACACAGAAATTGCGTCGCTAGGTAATACTATGGGTTCTATGACTTCTCTTTCTAAATCGAGTAAATTTTCTATGGAAACGACAGGAATTTCTTTTGGGATACGGCTATATACTTTCCGAAGCACTATTCCTTCTGTACTGCATCCCTCGCTACCTCACATTGACTAATTAACACAGAAACTGCGTCGCTATGAAATTTCATGGGTTACATGACTTCTCCTTCTAAATCGAGTAACGTTTCTATGGAATCGACAGGATTTTTTTTTGGGATACGAGTACTCCTTTCCGATGCACTATTCCTTCCTTACTGCATCCCTCGCTCCCTCACATTGACAATTTAACACAGAAATTGCGTCGCTATGAAATACTATGTGTTCTATGACATCTCCTTCTAAATCGAGTAACGTTTGTACGGAAACGACAAGGTTTTCCTTTGGGATACGAGTATCTCCTTTCCGATGCACTATTCCTTCTTTACTGCATCCCTCGCTCCCTCACATTGACGAATTAACACAGATATTGCGTCGCTATAAAATACTATGGGATCCATGACTTCTCTTAAATCGAGTAACGTTTCTATGGAAACGTCAGGATTTTCTTTTGGGATACGAGTATCTCCTTTCCGATGCACTATTCCTTCTTTACTGCATCCCTCGCTCCCTCACATTGACAATTTAACACAGAAATTGCGTCGCTATGAAATACTATGAGTTCTATGACATCTCCTTCTAAATCGAGTAACGTTTCTATTGAAACGACAGGATTTTCTTTTGGGTTACTAGTATCTCCTTTCCGATGCATTATTCCCACTTTATTGCATCCCTCGCTCCCTCACATTGACAATTTAACACAGAAACTGCGTTGCTATGAAATACTATGGGTTCTATGACTTCTCCTTCTAAATCGAGTAACGTTTCTATGTAAACGAAATGATTTTCTTTTGGGATACGACTATATAGTTTCCGATGCACTATTCATTCTTTACTGCATCCCTCGCTCCCTCATATTGACAATTTAACACAGAAATTGCGTCGCTATGAAATACTATTAGTTCTATGACATCTCCTTCTAAATCGAGTAACGTTTGTATGGAAACGACAAGATTTTCTTTTGGGATACGAGTATCTCCTTCCCGATGCACTATTCCTTCTTTACGGCATTCCTCGCTCCCTCACATCGACGAATTAACACAGAAATTGCGTCGCTAGGTAATACTATGGGTTCTATGACTTCTCTTTCTAAATCGAGTAAATTTTCTATGGAAACGACAGGAATTTCTTTTGGGATACGGCTATATACTTTCCGAAGCACTATTCCTTCTGTACTGCATCCCTCGCTACCTCACATTGACTAATTAACACAGAAACTGCGTCGCTATGAAATTTCATGGGTTACATGACTTCTCCTTCTAAATCGAGTAACGTTTCTATGGAATCGACAGCATTTTTTTTGGGATACGAGTACTCCTTTCCGATGCACTATTCCTTCCTTACTGCATCCCTCGCTCCCTAACATTGACAATTTAACACAGAAATTGCGTCGCTATGAAATACTATGTGTTCTATGACATCTCCTTCTAAATCGAGTAACGTTTGTACGGAAACGACAAGGTTTTCCTTTGGGATACGAGTATCTCCTTTCCGATGCACTATTCCTTCTTTACTGCATCCCTCGCTCCCTCACATTGACGAATTAACACAGATATTGCGTCGCTATTAAATACTATGGGTTCCATGACTTCTTTTAAATCGAGTAACGTTTCTATGGAAACGACATGATTTTCTTTTGGGATACGAGTATCTCCTTTCCGATGCACTATTCCTTCTTTACTGCATCCCTCGCTCCCTCACATTGACGAATTAACACAGAAATTGCGTCGCTATGAAATACTATGTGTTCTATGACATCTCCTTCTAAATCGAGTAACGTTTCTATGGAAACGACAGGATTTTCTTTTGGGTTACTAGTATTTCTTTACCGATGCACAATTCCTTCTTTACTGCATCCCTCGCTCCCTCACATTGACGAATTAACACAGATATTGCGTCGCTATGAAATACTATGGGATCCATGACTTCTCTTAAATCGAGTAACGTTTCTATGGAAACGACAGGATTTTCTTTTGGGATACGAGTATCTCCTTTCCGATGCACTATTCCTTCCTTACTGCATCCCTCGCTCCCTCACATTGACAATTTAACACAGAAATTGCGTCGCTATGAAATACTATGTGTTCTATGACATCTCCTTCTAAATCGAGTAACGTTTCTATGGAAACGACAGGATTTTCTTTGGGGTTACTAGTATCTCCTTTCCGATGCACTATTCCCTCTTTACTGCATCCCTCGCTCCCTCACATTGACAAATTAACACAGAAACTGCGTTGGTGTGAAATACTATGGGTTCTATGACTTCTCCTTCTAAATCGAGTAACGTTTCTATGTAAACGACAGGATTTTCTTTTGGGATACGAGTATCTCCTTTCCGATGCACTATTCCTCCCTTACTGCATCCCTCGCTCCCTCACATTGACAAATTAACACAGAAACTGCGTTGGTGTGAAATACTATGGGTCCTATGACTTCTCCTTCTAAATCGAGTAACGTTTCTATGTAAACGACAGTATTTTCTTTTGGGATACGACTATATACTTTCCGATGCACTATTCCTTCTTTACTGCATCCCTCGCTCCCTCACTTTGACTATTTAACACAGAAATTGCGTCGCTATGAAATACTATGTATTCTATGACCTCTCCTTCTAAATCGAGCAACGTTTGTATGGAAACGACAGGATTTTCTTTTGGGATACGAGTATCTCCTTTCCGATGCACTATTCCTTCCTTACTGCATCCCTCGCTCCCTCACATTGACAATTTAACACAGAAATTGCGTCGCTATGAAATACTATGTGTTCTACAACATCTCCTTCTAAAGCGAGTAACGTTTGTATGGAAACGACAAGATTTTCGTCTGAGATACGAGTATCTCCTTTCCGATGCACTATTCCTTCCTTACTGCATCCCTCGCTCCCTCACATTGACAATTTAACACGGAAATTGCGTCGCTATGAAATACTATGTGTTCTATGACATCTCCTTCTAAATCGAGTAACGTTTCTATGGAAACGACAGGATTTTCTTTTGGGTTACTAGTATTTCTTTACCGATGCACAATTCCTTCTTTACTGCATCCCTCGCTCCCTCACATTGACGAATTAACACAGATATTGCGTCGCTATGAAATACTATGGGATCCATGACTTCTCTTAAATCGAGTAACGTTTCTATGGAAACGACAGGATTTTCTTTTGGGATACGAGTATCTCCTTTCCGATGCACTATTCCTTCCTTACTGCATCCCTCGCTCCCTCACATTGACAATTTAACACAGAAATTGCGTCGCTATGAAATACTATGTGTTCTATGACATCTCCTTCTAAATCGAGTAACGTTTCTATGGAAACGACAGGATTTTCTTTGGGGTTACTAGTATCTCCTTTCCGATGCACTATTCCCTCTTTACTGCATCCCTCGCTCCCTCACATTGACAAATTAACACAGAAACTGCGTTGGTGTGAAATACTATGGGTTCTATGACTTCTCCTTCTAAATCGAGTAACGTTTCTATGTAAACGACAGGATTTTCTTTTGGGATACGAGTATCTCCTTTCCGATGCACTATTCCTCCCTTACTGCATCCCTCGCTCCCTCACATTGACAAATTAACACAGAAACTGCGTTGGTGTGAAATACTATGGGTCCTATGACTTCTCCTTCTAAATCGAGTAACGTTTCTATGTAAACGACAGTATTTTCTTTTGGGATACGACTATATACTTTCCGATGCACTATTCCTTCTTTACTGCATCCCTCGCTCCCTCACTTTGACAATTTAACACAGAAATTGCGTCGCTATGAAATACTATGTATTCTATGACATCTCCTTCTAAATCGAGCAACGTTTGTATGGAAACGACAGGATTTTCTTTTGGGATACGAGTATCTCCTTTCCGATGCACTATTCCTTCCTTACTGCATCCCTCGCTCCCTCACATTGACAATTTAACACAGAAATTGCGTCGCTATGAAATACTATGTGTTCTACAACATCTCCTTCTAAAGCGAGTAACGTTTGTATGGAAACGACAAGATTTTCGTCTGAGATACGAGTATCTCCTTTCCGATGCACTATTCCTTCCTTACTGCATCCCTCGCTCCCTCACATTGACAATTTAACACGGAAATTGCGTCGCTATGAAATACTATGTGTTCTATGACATCTCCTTCTAAATCGAGTAACGTTTCTATGGAAACGACAGGATTTTCTTTTGGGTTACTAGTATTTCTTTACCGATGCACAATTCCTTCTTTACTGCATCCCTCGCTCCCTCACATTGACGAATTAACACAGATATTGCGTCGCTATGAAATACTATGGGATCCATGACTTCTCTTAAATCGAGTAACGTTTCTATGGAAACGACAGGATTTTCTTTTGGGATACGAGTATCTCCTTTCCGATGCACTATTCCTTCCTTACTGCATCCCTCGCTCCCTCACATTGACAATTTAACACAGAAATTGCGTCGCTATGAAATACTATGTGTTCTATGACATCTCCTTCTAAATCGAGTAACGTTTCTATGGAAACGACAGGATTTTCTTTGGGGTTACTAGTATCTCCTTTCCGATGCACTATTCCTTCTTTACTGCATCCCTCGCTCCCTCACATTGACAAATTAACACAGAAACTGCGTTGGTGTGAAATACTATGGGTTCTATGACTTCTCCTTCTAAATCGAGTAACGTTTCTATGTAAACGACAGGATTTTCTTTTGGGATACGAGTATCTCCTTTCCGATGCACTATTCCTTCCTTACTGCATCCCTCGCTCCCTCACATTGACAAATTAACACAGAAACTGCGTTGGTGTGAAATACTATGGGTCCTATGACTTCTCCTTCTAAATCGAGTAACGTTTCTATGTAAACGACAGTATTTTCTTTTGGGATACGACTATATACTTTCCGATGCACTATTCCTTCTTTACTGCATGCCTCGCTCCCTCACTTTGACAATTTAACACAGAAATTGCGTCGCTATGAAATACTATGTATTCTATGACATCTCCTTCTAAATCGAGCAACGTTTGTATGGAAACGACAGGATTTTCTTTTGGGATACGAGTATCTCCTTTCCAATGCACTATTCCTTCCTTACTGCATCCCTCGCTCCCTCACATTGACAATTTAACACAGAAATTGCGTCGCTATGAAATACTATGTGTTCTATGACATCTCCTTCTAAGTCGAGTAACGTTTCTATGGAAACGACAGGATTTTCTTTTGGGTTACTAGTATCTCCTTTCCGATGCACTATTCCTTCCTTACTGCATCCCTCGCTCCCTCACATTGACAATTTAACACAGAAATTGCGTCGCTATGAAATACTATGTGTTCTATGACATCTCCTTCTAAATCGAGTAACGTTTCTATGGAAACGACAGGATTTTCATTTGGGATACGAGTATCTCCTTTCCGATGGACTATTCCTTCTTTACGGCATCCCTCGCTCCCTCACATTGACGAATTAACACAGAAATTGCGTCGCCATGAAGTACTATGTGTTCTATGACATCTCCTTCTAAATCGAGTAACGTTTGTATGGAAACGACAAGAGTATCTCCTTTCCGATGCACTATTCCTTCTTTACTGCATCCCTCGCTCCCTCACATTGACGAATTAACACAGATATTGCGTCGCTATTAAATACTATGGGTTCCATGACTTCTTTTAAATCGAGTAACGTTTCTATGGAAACGACAGGATTTTCTTTTGGGATACTAGTATCTCCTTTCCGATGCACTATTCCTCCTTTACTGCATCCCTCGCTCCCTCACATTGACGAAGTAACACAGAAATTGCGTCACGATGAAATACTATGGGTTCTATGACTTCTCCTTCTAAATCGAGTAAAGTTTCTATGGAAACGACCGGAATTTCTTTTGGGATACGACTATATACTATCCGAAGCACTTTTCCGTCTGTACTGCATCCCTCGCTCCCTCACATTGACGAATTAACACAGAAATTGCGTCGCTATGAAATACTATGGGTTCTATGACTTCTCCTTCTAAATCGAGTAACGTTTCTATGGAAACGACAGGATTTTTTTTGGGATACGAGTATCTCCTTTCCGATGCACTACTCCTTCCTTACTGCATCCCACACTCCCTCACATTGACATTTTAACACAGAAATTGCGTCGCCATGAAGTACTACGTGTTCTATGACATCTCCTTCTAAATCGAGTAACGTTTGTATGGAAACGACAAGATATTCTTTTGGGATACGAGTATCTCCTTTCCGATGCACTATTCCTTCTTTACTGCATCCCTCGCTCCCTCACATTGACGAATTAACACATATATTGCGTCGCTATGAAATACTACGGGGTTCCATGACTTCTTTTAAATCGAGTAACGTTTCTATGGAGATGACAGGATTTTCTTTTGGGATACGAGTATCTCCTTTCCGATGCACTATTCCTTCTTTACGGCATCCCTCGCTCCCTCACATTGACGAATTAACACAGAAAAGGCGTCGCTATGAAATACTATGGGTTCTATGACTTCTCCTTCTAAATCAATTAAAGTTTCTATGGAAACGACAGGAATTTCTTTTGGGATACGACTATATACTTTCCGAAGCACTATTCCTTCTGTACTGCATCCCTCGCTCCCTCACATCGACGAATTAACACAGAAATTGCGTCGCTATGAAATGCTATGGGTTCTATGACTTCTCCTTCTAAATCGAGCAACGTTTCTATGGAAACGACAGGATTTTTTTTGGGATACGAGTATCTCCTTTCCGATACACTATTCCTTCATTACTGCATCCCTCACTCCCTCACATTGACAATTTAACACAGAAATTGCGTCGCCATGAAGTACTATGTGTTCTATGACATCTCCTTCTAAATCGAGTAACGTTTGTATGGAAACGACAAGATTTTCTTTTGGGATATGAGTATCTCCTTTCCGATGCACTATTCCTTCTTTACTGCATCCCTCTCTCTCTCACATTGACGAATTAACACAGATATTGCGTCGCTATGAAATACTATGGGTTCCATAACTTCATTTAAATCGAGTAACGTTTCTATGGAAACGACAGGATTTTCTTTTGGGATACGAGTATCTCCTTTCCAATGCACTATTCCTTCTTTACGGCATCCCTCGCTCCCTCACATTGACGAATTAACACAGAAATTGCGTCGCTATGAATTACTATGTTTTCTATGACTTCTCCTTCTAAATCGAGTAAATTTTCTATGGAAACGACAGGAATTTCTTTTGGGATAGGGCTATATACTTTCCGAAGCACTATTCCTTCTGTACTGCATCCCTCGCTGGCTCACATTGACTAATTAACACAGAAACTGCGTCGCTATGAAATTTCATGGGTTACATGACTTCTCCTTCTAAATCGAGTAACGTTTCTATGGAATCGACAGGATTTTTTTTGGGATACGAGTATCTCCTTTCCGATGCACTATTCCTTCCTTACTGCATCCATCACTCCCTCACATTGACAATTTAACACAGAAATTGCGTCGCTATGAAATACTATGTGTTCTATGACATCTCCTTCTAAATCGAGTAACTTTTGTACGGAAACGACAAGGTTTTCTTTTGGGATACGAGTATCTCCTTTCCGATGCACTATTCCTTCTTTACTGCATCCCTCGCTCCCTCACATTGACGAATTAACACAGATATTGCGTCGCTATTAAATACTATGGGTTCCATGACTTCTTTAAATCGAGTAACGTTTCTATGGAAATGACATGATTTTCTTTTGGGATACGAGTATCTCCTTTCCGATGCACTATTCCTTCTTTACTGCATCCCTCGCTCCCTCACATTGACGAATTAACACAGATATTGCGTCGCTATGAAATACTATGGGGTTTCATGACTTCTTTTAAATCGAGTAACGTTTCTATGGAAGTGACAGGATTTTCTTTTGGGATACGAGTATCTCCTTTCCGATGCACTAATCCTTCTTTACGGAGTCCCTCGCTCCCTCACATTGACGAATTAACACAGAAATTGCGTCGCTATGAAATGCTATGGGTTCTATGACTTCTAAATCGAGTAACGTTTCTATGGATACGACAGGATTTTTTTTGGGATACGAGTATCTCCTTTCTGATGCACTATTCCTCCATTACTGCATCCCTCACTCCCTCACATTGACAATTTAACACAGAAATTGCGTCGCCATGAAGTACTATGTGTTCTATGACATCTCCTTCTAAATCGAGTAACGTTTGTATGGAAACGACAAGATTTTCTTTTGGGATATGAGTATCTCCTTTCCGATGCACTATTCCTTCTTTACTGCATCCCTCTCTCCCTCACATTGACGAATTAACACATATATTGCGTCGCTATGAAATACTATGGGTTCCATAACTTCATTTAAATCGAGTAACGTTTCTATGGAATCGACAGGATTTTTTTTGGGATACGAGTATCTCCTTTCCGATGCACTATTCCTTCCTTACTGCATCCATCGCTCCCTCACATTGACAATTTAACACAGAAATTGCGTCGCTATGAAATACTATGTGTTCTATGACATCTCCTTCTAAATCGAGTAACGTTTGTACGGAAAAGACAAGGTTTTCTTTTGGGCTACGAGTATCTCCTTTCCGATGCACTATTCCTTCTTTACTGCATCCCTCGCTCCCTCACATTGACGAATTAACACAGATATTGCGACGCTATGAAATACTATGGGTTCCATGACTGCTTTTGAATCGAGTAACGTTTCTATGGAAACGACAGGATTTTCTTTTGGGATACGAGTATCTCCTTTCCGATGCACTATTCCTTCTTTACTGCATCCCTCGCTCCCTCACATTGACGAATTAACACAGAAAATGCGTCGCTATGAAATACTATGGGTTCTATGACTTGTCCTTCTAAATCAAGTAAAGTTTCTATGGAAACGACAGGAATTTCTTTTGGGATACGACTATATACTTTCCGAAGCACTATTCCTTCTGTACTGCATCCCTCGCTCCCTCACATCGACGAATTAACACAGAAATTGCGTCGCTATGAAATGCTATGGGTTCTATGACTTCTCCTTCTAAATCGAGCAACGTTTCTATGGAAACGACAGGATTTTTTTTGGGATACGAGTATCTCCTTTCCGATACACTATTCCTTCATTACTGCATCCCTCACTCCCGCACATTGACAATTTAACACAGAAATTGCGTCGCCATGAAGTACTATGTGTTCTATGACATCTCCTTCTAAATCGAGTAACGTTTGTATGGAAACGACAAGATTTTCTTTTGGGATATGAGTATCTCCTTTCCGATGCACTATTCCTTCTTTACTGCATCCCTCTCTCTCTCACATTGACGAATTAACACAGATATTGCGTCGCTATGAAATACTATGGGTTCCATAACTTCATTTAAATCGAGTAACGTTTCTATGGAAACGACAGGATTTTCTTTTGGGATACGAGTATCTCCTTTACAATGCACTATTCCTTCTTTACGGCATCCCTCGCTCCCTCACATTGACGAATTAACACAGAAATTGCGTCGCTATGAATTACTATGTTTTCTATGACTTCTCCTTCTAAATCGAGTAAATTTTCTATGGAAACGACAGGAATTTCTTTTGGGATAGGGCTATATACTTTCCGAAGCACTATTCCTTCTGTACTGCATCCCTCGCTAGCTCACATTGACTAATTAACACAGAAACTGCGTCGCTATGAATTTTCATGGGTTACATGACTTCTCCTTCTAAATCGAGTAACGTTTCTATGGAATCGACAGGATTTTTTTTGGGATACGAGTATCTCCTTTCCGATGCACTATTCCTTCCTTACTGCATCCATCGCTCCCTCACATTGACAATTTAACACAGAAATTGCGTCGCTATGAAATACTATGTGTTCTATGACATCTCCTTCTAAATCGAGTAACTTTTGTACGGAAACGACAAGGTTTTCTTTTGGGATACGAGTATCTCCTTTCCGATGCACTATTCCTTCTTTACTGCATCCCTCGCTCCCTCACATTGACGAATTAACACAGATATTGCGTCGCTATTAAATACTATGGGTTCCATGACTTCTTTAAATCGAGTAACGTTTCTATGGAAATGACATGATTTTCTTTTGGGATACGAGTATCTCCTTTCCGATGCACTATTCCTTCTTTACTGCATCCCTCGCTCCCTCACATTGACGAATTAACACAGATATTGCGTCGCTATGAAATACTATGGGGTTTCATGACTTCTTTTAAATCGAGTAACGTTTCTATGGAAGTGACAGGATTTTCTTTTGGGATACGAGTATCTCCTTTCCGATGCACTAATCCTTCTTTACGGCATCCCTCGCTCCCTCACATTGACGAATTAACACAGAAATTGCGTCGCTATGAAATGCTATGGGTTCTATGACTTCTCCTTCTAAATCGAGTAACGTTTCTATGGAAACGACAGGATTTTTTTTTGGGATACGAGTATCTCCTTTCCGATGCACTATTCCTCCATTACTGCATCCCTCACTCCCTCACATTGACAATTTAACACAGAAATTGCGTCGCCATGAAGTACTATGTGTTCTATGACATCTCCTTCTAAATCGAGTAACGTTTGTATGGAAACGACAAGATTTTCTTTTGGCATTTGAGTATCTCCTTTCCGATGCACTATTCCTTCTTTACTGCATCCCTCTCTCCCTCAAATTTACGAATTAACACATATATTGCGTCGCTATGAAATACTATGGGTTCCATAACTTCATTTAAATCGAGTAACGTTTCTATGGAATCGACAGGATTTTTTTTGGGATACGAGTATCTCCTTTCCGATGCACTATTCCTTCTTTACTGCATCCCTCGCTCCCTCACATTGACGAATTAACACAGATATTGCGACGCTATGAAATACTATGGGTTCCATGACTGCTTTTGAATCGAGTAACGTTTCTATGGAAACGACAGGATTTTCTTTTGGGATACGAGTATCTCCTTTCCGATGCACTATTCCTTCTTTACTGCATCCCTCGCTCCATCACATTGACGAATTAACACAGAAATTGCGTCGCTATGAAATACTATGGGTTCTATGACTTCTCCTTCTAAATCGAGTAAAATTTCTATGGAAACGACAGGAATTTCTTTTGGGATACGACTATATACAATCCGAAGCACTATTGCTTCTGTACTGTATCCCTCGCTCCCTCACATTGACGAATTAACACAGAAATTTCGTCGCTATGAAATACTATGGGTTCTCTGACTTCTCCTTCTAAATCGAGTAAAGTTTCTATGGAAACGACAGGAATTTCTTTTGGGATACGACTATATACTTTCCGTAGCACTATACCTTCTGTACTGCACCCCTCGCTCCCTCACATTGACGAATTAACACAGAAATTGCGTCGCTATGAAAATCTATGGGTTCTATGACTTCTCTTTCTAAATCGAGTAACGTTTCTATGGAATCGACAGGATTTTTTTTGGGATACGAGTATCTCCTTTCCGATGCACTATTCTTTCCTTACTTCATCCCTCACTCCCTCACATTGACAATTTAACACAGAAATTGCGTCGCTACGAAGTACTATGTGTTCTATGACATCTCCTTCTAAATCGAGTAACGTGTGTACGGAAACGACAAGATTTTCTTTTGGGATATGAGTATCTCCTTTCCGATGCACTATTCCTTCTTTACTGCATCCCTCGCTCCCTCACATTGACGAATTAACACAGATATTGCGTCGGTATGACATACTATGGGTTCCAAGACTTCTTTTAAATCGAGTAACGTTTCTATGGAAACGACAGGATTTTCTTTTGGGATACGAGTGTCTCCTATCCGATGCACTATTCCTTCTTTACGGCATCCCTCGCTCCCTCACATTGACGAATTAACACAGAAATTGCGTCGCTATGAAATACTATGGGTTCTATTACTTCTCCTTCTAAATCAAGTAAAGTTTCTACGGAAACGACAGGAATTTCTTTTGGGATACGACTGTATACTTTCCGTAGCACTATTCCTTCTGTACTGCATCCCTCGCTCCCTCACATTGACGAATTAACACAGTAATTGCAACGCTATGAAATACTATAGGTTCCATGACTTCTCCTTCTAGATCGAGTAACGTTTCTATTGAAACGACAGTTTAATTGGGGGGGGGGGGGTTACGAATATCTCCTTTCCGATGCACTATTCCTTCTTAACTGCATCCCTCGCTCCCTCACATTGACAATTTAACACGGAAATTGCGTCGCTATGAAATACTATGACTTCTATGACATCTCCTTCTAAATCGAGTAACGTTTCTATGGAAACGACAGGATTTTCTTTTGGGTTACTCGTATCTCCTATCCGATGCACTATTCCTTCTGTACTGCATCCGTCGCTCCCTCACATTGACGAATTAACACAGATATTGCGTCGCTATAAAATACTATGGGATCCATGACTTCTCTTAAATCGAGTAACGTTTCTATGGAAACGTCAGGATTTTCTTTTGGGATACGAGTATCTCCTTTCCGATGCACTATTCCTTCTTTACTGCATCCCTCGCTCCCTCACATTGACAATTTAATACAGAAATTGCGTCGCTATGAAATACTATGAGTTCTATGACATCTCCTTCTAAATCGAGTAACGTTTCTATTGAAACGACAGGATTTTCTTTTGGGTTACTAGTATCTCCTTTCCGATGCATTATTCCCACTTTATTGCATCCCTCGCTCCCTCACATTGACAATTTAACACAGAAACTGCGTTGCTATGAAATACTATGGGTTCTATGACTTCTCCTTCTAAATCGAGTAACGTTTCTATGTAAACGAAATGATTTTCTTTTGGGATACGACTATATAGTTTCCGATGCACTATTCATTCTTTACTGCATCCCTCGCTCCCTCATATTGACAATTTAACACAGAAATTGCGTCGCTATGAAATACTATTAGTTCTATGACATCTCCTTCTAAATCGAGTAACGTTTGTATGGAAACGACAAGATTTTCTTTTGGGATACGAGTATCTCCTTCCCGATGCACTATTCCTTCTTTACGGCATTCCTCGCTCCCTCACATCGACGAATTAACACAGAAATTGCGTCGCTAGGTAATACTATGGGTTCTATGACTTCTCTTTCTAAATCGAGTAAATTTTCTATGGAAACGACAGGAATTTCTTTTGGGATACGGCTATATACTTTCCGAAGCACTATTCCTTCTGTACTGCATCCCTCGCTACCTCACATTGACTAATTAACACAGAAACTGCGTCGCTATGAAATTTCATGGGTTACATGACTTCTCCTTCTAAATCGAGTAACGTTTCTATGGAATCGACAGGATTTTTTTTGGGATACGAGTACTCCTTTCCGATGCACTATTCCTTCCTTACTGCATCCCTCGCTCCCTCACAATGACAATTTAACACAGAAATTGCGTCGCTATGAAATACTATGTGTTCTATGACATCTCCTTCTAAATCGAGTAACGTTTGTACGGAAACGACAAGGTTTTCCTTTGGGATACGAGTATCTCCTTTCCGATGCACTATTCCTTCTTTACTGCATCCCTCGCTCCCTCACATTGACGAATTAACACAGATATTGCGTCGCTATTAAATACTATGGGTTCCATGACTTCTTTTAAATCGAGTAACGTTTCTATGGAAACGACATGATTTTCTTTTGGGATACGAGTATCTCCTTTCCGATGCACTATTCCTTTTTTACTGCATCCCTCGCTCCCTCACATTGACGAATTAACACAGAAATTGCGTCGCTATGAAATACTATGGGTTCTATGACTTCTCCTTCCAAATCGAGTAAAGTTTCTATGGAAACGACGGGAATTTCTTTTGGGATACGACTATATACTATCCGAAGCACTATTCCTTCCCTACTGCATCCCTCGCTCCCTCACATTGACGAATTAACACAGAAATTGCGTCGCTATGAAATACTATGTGTTCCACGACATCTCCTTCTAAATCGAGTAACGTTTGTATGGAAACGACAAGATTTTCTTTTAAGATACGAGTATCTCCTTTCCGATGCACTATTCATTCTTTACTGCATCCCTCGCTCCCTCACATTGACGAATTAACACAGATATTGACCAATTAACACAGATATTGCGTCTCTATGAAATACTATGGGTTCCATGACTACTTTTAAATCGAGTAGCGTTTCTATGGAAATGAGTGGATTTTCTTTTGGGATACGAGTATCTCCTTTCCGATGCACTATTCCTTCTTTACGGCATCCCTCTCTCCCTCACATTGACGAAATAACACAGAAATTGCGTCGCTATGAAATACTATGGGTTCTATGACTTCTCCTTCTAAATCGAGTAACGTTTCTATGTAAACGACAGGATTTTTTTTGGGATACGGGTATCTCCTTTCCGATGCACTATTCCTTCTTTACTGCATCCCTCGCTCCCTCACATTGACGATTTAACACAGATATTGCGTCGCTATGAAGTACTATGGGTTCCATGACTTCTTTTATATCGAGGAACGTTTCTATGGAAACGACAGGATTTTCTTTTGGGATACGAGTATCGCCTTTCCGATGCACTATTCCTCCTTTACTGCATCCCTCGCTCCCTCACATTGAAGAATTAACACAGAAATTGCGTCGCTATGAAATACTATGGGATCTATGACTTCTCCTTCTAAATCGAGTAAAGTTTCTATGGAAACGACAGGAATTTCTTTTGGGATACGACTATATACTATCCGAAGCACTATACCTTCTTTACGGCATCCCTCGCTCCCTCACATTGACGAATTAACACAGAAATTGCGTCGCTATGAAATATCATGGGTTCCATGAGTTCTCCTTCTAAATCGAGTAACGTTTCTATGGAATCGACAGGATTTTTTTTGGGACACGAGTATCTCCTTTCCGATGCACTATTCCTTCCTTACTGCATCCCTCGCTCCCTCACATTGACAATTTAACACAGAAATTGCGTCGCTATGAAATACTATGTATTCTATGACATCTCCTTCTAATTCGAGCAACGTTTGTATGGAAACGACAAGATTTTCTTTTGGGATACGAGTATCTCATTTCCGATGCACTATTTCTTCTTTACTGCATCCCTCGCTCCCTCACATTGACGAATTAACACAGATATTGCGACGCTATGAAATACTATGGGTTCCATGACTTCTTTTAAATCGAGTAACGTTTCTATGGAAACGACAGGATTTTCTTTTGGGATACGAGTATCTCCTTTCCGATGCACTATTCCTTCTTTACTGCATCCCTCGCTCCCTCACATTGACAATTTAACACAGAAATTGCGTCGCTATGAAATACTATGTGTTCTATGACATCTCCTTCTAAATCGAGTAACGTTTCTATGGAAACGACAGGATTTTCTTTTGGGTTACTCGTATCTCCTATCCGATGCACTATTCCTTCTGTACTGCATCCGTCGCTCCCTCACATTGACGAATTAACACAGATATTGCGTCGCTATAAAATAGTATGGGATCCATGACTTCTCTTAAATCGAGTAACGTTTCTATGGAAACGTCAGGATTTTCTTTTGGGATACGAGTATCTCCTTTCCGATGCACTATTCCTTCTTTACTGCATCCCTCGCTCCCTCACATTGACAATTTAACACAGAAATTGCGTCGCTATGAAATACTATGAGTTCTATGACATCTCCTTCTAAATCGAGTAACGTTTCTATTGAAACGACAGGATTTTCTTTTGGGATACTAGTATCTCCTTTCCGATGCATTATTCCCACTTTATTGCATCCCTCGCTCCCTCACATTGACAATTTAACACAGAAACTGCGTTGCTATGAAATACTATGGGTTCTATGACTTCTCCTTCTAAATCGAGTAACGTTTCTATGTAAACGAAATGATTTTCTTTTGGGATACGACTATATAGTTTCCGATGCACTATTCATTCTTTACTGCATCCCTCGCTCCCTCATATTGACAATTTAACACAGAAATTGCGTCGCTATGAAATACTATTAGTTCTATGACATCTCCTTCTAAATCGAGTAACGTTTGTATGGAAACGACATGATTTTCTTTTGGGATACGAGTATCTCCTTCCCGATGCACTATTCCTTCTTTACGGCATTCCTCGCTCCCTCACATCGACGAATTAACACAGAAATTGCGTCGCTAGGTAATACTATGGGTTCTATGACTTCTCTTTCTAAATCGAGTAAATTTTCTATGGAAACGACAGGAATTTCTTTTGGGATACGGCTATATACTTTCCGAAGCACTATTCCTTCTGTACTGCATCCCTCGCTACCTCACATTGACTAATTAACACAGAAACTGCGTCGCTATGAAATTTCATGGGTTACATGACTTCTCCTTCTAAATCGAGTAACGTTTCTATGGAATCGACAGGATTTTTTTTGGGATACGAGTACTCCTTTCCGATGCACTATTCCTTCCTTACTGCATCCCTCGCTCCCTCACATTGACAATTTAACACAGAAATTGCGTCGCTATGAAATACTATGTGTTCTATGACATCTCCTTCTAAATCGAGTAACGTTTGTACGGAAACGACAAGGTTTTCCTTTGGGATACGAGTATCTCCTTTCCGATGCACTATTCCTTCTTTACTGCATCCCTCGCTCCCTCACATTGACGAATTAACACAGATATTGCGTCGCTATTAAATACTATGGGTTCCATGACTTCTTTTAAATCGAGTAACGTTTCTATGGAAACGACATGATTTTCTTTTGGGATACGAGTATCTCCTTTCCGATGCACTATTCCTTCTTTACTGCATCCCTCGCTCCCTCACATTGACGAATTAACACAGAAATTGCGTCGCTATGAAATACTATGGTTTCTATGACTTCTCCTTCCAAATCGAGTAAAGTTTCTATGGAAACGACGGGAATTTCTTTTGGGATACGACTATATACTATCCGAAGCACTATTCCTTCCCTACTGCATCCCTCGCTCCCTCACATTGACGAATTAACACAGAAATTGCGTCGCTATGAAATACTATGTGTTCCACGACATCTCCTTCTAAATCGAGTAACGTTTGTATGGAAACGACAAGATTTTCTTTTAAGATACGAGTATCTCCTTTCCGATGCACTATTCATTCTTTACTGCATCCCTCGCTCCCTCACATTGACGAATTAACACAGATATTGACCAATTAACACAGATATTGCGTCTCTATGAAATACTATGGGTTCCATGACTACTTTTAAATCGAGTAGCGTTTCTATGGAAATGAGTGGATTTTCTTTTGGGATACGAGTATCTCCTTTCCGATGCACTATTCCTTCTTTACGGCATCCCTCTCTCCCTCACATTGACGAAATAACACAGAAATTGCGTCGCTATGAAATACTATGTATTCTATGACATCTCCTTCTAATTCGAGCAACGTTTGTATGGAAACGACAAGATTTTCTTTTGGGATACGAGTATCTCATTTCCGATGCACTATTTCTTCTTTACTGCATCCCTCGCTCCCTCACATTGACGAATTAACACAGATATTGCGACGCTATGAAATACTATGGGTTCCATGACTTCTTTTAAATCGAGTAACGTTTCTATGGAAACGACAGGATTTTCTTTTGGGATACGAGTATCTCCTTTCCGATGCACTATTCCCTCTTTACTGCATCCCTCGCTCCCTCACATTGTCGAATTAACACAGAAATTGCGTCGCTATGAAATACTATGTGTTCTATGACTTCTCCTTCTAAATCGAGTAAAGTTTCTATGGAAACGACAGGAATTTCTTTTGGGATACGACTATATACAATCCGAAGCACTATTGCTTCTGTACTGTATCCCTCGCTCCCTCACATTGACGAATTAACACAGATATTTCGTCGCTATGAAATACTATGGGTTCTCTGACTTCTCCTTCTAAATCGAGTAAAGTTTCTATGGAAACGACAGGAATTTCTTTTGGGATACGACTATATACTTTCCGTAGCACTATTCCTTCTGTACTGCATCCCTCGCTCCCTCACATTGACGAATTAACACAGATATTGCGTCGCTATGACATACTATGGGTTCCATGACTTCTTTTAAATCGAGTAACGTTTCTATGGAAACGACAGTATTTTCTTTTGGGATACGAGTATCTCCTATCCGATGCACTATTCCTTCTTTACGGCATCCCTCGCTCCCTCACATTGACGAATTAACACAGAAATTGCGTCGCTATGAAATACTATGGGTTCTATTACTTCTCCTTCTAAATCAAGTAAAGTTTCTATGGAAACGACAGGCATTTCTTTTGGGATACGACTGTATACTTTCCGAAGCACTATTCCTTCTGTACTGCATCCCTCGCTCCCTCACATTGACGAATTAACACAGTAATTGCGACGCTATGAAATACTATAGGTTCCATGACTTCTCCTTCTAGATCGAGTTACGTTTCTATGGAAACGACAGTTTAATTGGGGGGGGGGGGTTACGAATATCTCCTTTCCGATGCACTATTCCTTCTTAACTGCATCCCTCGCTCCCTCACATTGACAATTTAACACGGAAATATCGTCGCTATGAAATACTATGTGTTCTATGACATCTCCTTCTAAATCGAGTAAAGTTTCTATAGAAACGACAGGATTTTCTTTTTGGTTACTAGTATCTCCTATCCGATGCACTATTCCTTCTGTACTGCATCCCTCGCTCCCTCACATTGACGAATTAACACAGATATTGCGTCGCTATGAAATACTATGGGATCCATGACTTCTCTTAAATCGAGTAACGTTTCTGTGGAAACGACAGGATTTTCTTTTGGGATACGAGTATCTCCTTTCCGATGCACTGTTCCTTCTTTACTGCATCCCTCGCTCCCTCACATTGACAATTTAACACAGAAATTGCGTCGCTATGAAATACTATGTGTTCTATGACATCTCCTTCTAAATCGAGTAACGTTTCTATTGAAACGACAGGATTTTCTTTTGGGTTAATACTATCTCCTTTCCGATGCATTATTCCCACTTTACTGCATCCCTCGCTCCCTCACATTGACAATATAACACAGAAACTGCGTTGCAATGAAATACTATGGGTTCTATGACTTCTCCTTCTAAATCGAGTAACGTTTCTATGTAAACGAAAGCATTTTCTTTTGGGATACGACTATATACTTTCCGATGCACTAATCATTCTCTACTGCATCCCTCGCTCCCTCACATTGACGAATTAACACAGAAATTGCGTCGCTATGAAATATCATGGGTTCCATGACTTCTCCTTCTAAATCGAGTAACATTTCTATGGAATCGATACGATTTTTTTTGGGATACGAAAATCTACTTTCCGATGCACTATTCCTTCCTTACCGCATCCCTCGCTCCCTCACATTGACAATTTAACACAGAAATTGCGTCGCTATGAAATACTATGCATTCTATGACATCTCCTTCTAAATCGAGTAACGTTCGTATGGAAACGACCAGATTTTCTTTTGGGATACGAGTATCTCCTTTCAGATGCACTATTCCTTCTTTATTGCATCCCTCGCTCCCTCACTTTGACGAATTAACACAGATATTGCGTCGCTATGAAATACTATGGGTTCCATGACTTCTTTTAAATCGAGTAACGTTTCTATGGAAACGACAGGATTTTCTTTGGGGATACGAGTATCTCCTTTCCGATGCACTATTCCTTCTTTACTGCACCCCTCGCTCCCTCACATTGACGAATTAACACAGAAATTGTGTCGCTATGAAATACTATGGGTTCTATGACTTCTCCTTCTAAATCGAGTAAAGTTTCTATGGGGACGACAGGAATTTCTTTTGGGATACGACTATATACTATCCGAAGCACTATTCCTTCTGTACTGCATCCCACGCTCCCTCACATTGACGAATTAACACAGAAATTGCGTCGCTATGTAACACTATGGGTTCTATGACTTCACCTTCTAAATCGAGTAAAGTTTCTATGGAAAGGACAGGAATTTCTTTTGGGATACGACTATATACTTTCCGAAGCACTATTCCTTCTGTACTGCATCCCTCGCTCCCTCACATTGACGAATTAACACAGAAATTGCTTCGCTATGAAATGCTATGGGTTCTATGACTTCTCCTTCTAAATCGAGTAACGTTTCTATGGAAACGATAGAATTTTTTTTTTGAATACGAGTATCTCCTATCCGATGCACTATTCCTTCCTTACTGTATTCCTTGCTCCCTCACATTGACGAATTAACACAGAAATTGCGTCCATATGAAATACTATGTATTCTATGACATCTCCTTCTAAATTGAGTAACGTTTGTATGGAAACGACAAGATTTTCTTTTGGGATACGAGTATCTCCTTTCCGATGCACTATTCCTTCTTTACTGCATCCCTCGCTTCCTCAAATATACGAATTAACACAGATATTGCGACGCTATGAAATACTATGGGTTCCATGACTTCTTTTAAATCGAGTAACGTTTCTATGGAAACGACAGGATTTTCATTTGGGATACGAGTATCTCCTTTCCGATGCACTATTCCTTCTTTACTGCATCCCTCGCTCCCTCACATTGACGAATTAACACAGAAATTGCGTCGCTATGAAATACTATGGATTCTATGACTTCTCCTTCTAAATCGTGTGACGCTTCTATCGAAGCGACAGGATTTTTTTTTTTGGGATACGAGTATCTCCTTTCCGATGCACTATTCCTTCCTTACTGCATCCCTCACTCCCTCACATTGACAATTTAACACAGAAATTGCGTCGCTATGAAATACTATGTGTTCTATGACATCTCCTTCTAAATCGAGTAACGTTTGTACGGAAACGACAAGATTTTCTTTTGTGATACGAGTCTCTCCTTTCCGATGCACTATTCCTTCTTTACTGCATCCCTAGCTCCCTCACATTGACGAATTAACACAGATATTGCGTCGCCATGAAATACTATGGGTTCCATGACTTCTTTTAAATCGAGTAACGTTTCTATGGAAAAGACAGGATTTTCTTTTGGGATACGAGTATCTCCTTTCCAATGCAATGTTCCTTCTTTACGGCATCCCTCGCTCCCTCACATTGACAATTTAACACAGAAACTGCGTTGCTATGAAATACTATGGGTTCTATGACTTCTCCTTCTAAATCGAGTAACGTTTCTATGTAAACGACAGGATTTTCTTTTGGGATACGACTATATACTTTCCGATGCACTATTCCTTCTTTACTGCATCCCACGCTCCCTCACATTGACAATTTAACACAGAAATTGCGTCGCTATGAAATACTATTAGTTCTATGACATCTCCTTCTAAATCGAGTAACGTTTGTATGGAAACGACAAGATTTTCTTTTGGGATACGAGTATCTCCTTTCCGATGCACTATTCCTTCCTTACTGCATCCCTCGCTCCCTCAAATTGACGAATTAACACAGATATTGCGTCGCTATGAAATACTATGGGTTCCATGACTTCTTTTAAATCGAGTAACGTTTCTATGGAAACGACAGGATTTTCTTTTGGCATACGAATATCTCCTTTCCGATGCACTATTCCTTCTATACGGCATCCCTCGCTCCCTCACATTGACGAATTAACACAGAAATTGCGTCGCTATGAAATACTATGGGTTCTATGACTTCTCCTTCCAAATCGAGTAAAGTTTCTACGGAAACGACAGGAATTTCTTTTGAGATACGACTATATACTTTCCGAAGCACTATTCCTTCTGTACTGCATCCCTCGCTCCCTCTCATTGACGAATTAACACAGAAATTGCGTCGCTATGAAATATCATGGGTTCCATGACTTCTCCTAAATCGAGTAACATTTCTATGGAATCGATACGATTTTTTTTGGGATAGGAGAATCTACTTTCCGATGCACTATTCCTTCCTTACCGCATCCCTCGCTCCCTCACATTGATAATTTAACACAGAAATTGCGTCGCTATGAAATACTATGTATTCTATAACATCTCCTTCTAAATCGAGTAACGTTCGTATGGAAACGACCAGATTTTCTTTTGGGATACGAGTATCTCCTTTCCGATGCACTATTCCTTCTTTATTGCATCCCTCGCTCCCTCACATTGACGAATTAACACAGATATTGCGTCGCTATGAAATACTATGGGTTCCATGACTTCTTTTAAATCGAGTAACGTTTCTATGGAAACGACAGGATTTTCTTTCGGGATACGAGTATCTCCTTTCCGATGCACTATTCCTTCTTTACTGCACCCCTCGCTCCCTCACATTGACGAATTAACACAGAAATTGTGTCGCTATGAAATGCTATGGGTTCTATGACTTCTCCTTCTAAATCGTGTAACGTTTCTATGGAAGCGACAGGATTTTTTTTGGGATACGAGTATCTCCTTTCTTATGCACTATTCCTTCTTTATTGCATCCCTCGCTCCCTCACATTGACGAATTAACACAGTAATTGCGACGCTATGAAATACTATAGGTTCCATGACTTCTCCTTCTAGATCGAGTTACGTTTCTATGGAAACGACAGTTTAATTGGGGGGGGGGGGGTTACGAATATCTCCTTTCCGATGCACTATTCCTTCTTAACTGCATCCCTCGCTCCCTCACATTGACAATTTAACACGGAAATTGCGTCGCTATGAAATACTATGTGTTCTATGACATCTCCTTCTAAATCGAGTAAAGTTTCTATGGAAACGACAGGATTTTCTTTTTGGTTACTAGTATCTCCTATCCGATGCACTATTCCTTCTGTACTGCATCCCTCGCTCCCTCACATTGACGAATTAACACAGATATTGCGTCGCTATGAAATACTATGGGATCCATGACTTCTCTTAAATCGAGTAACGTTTCTGTGGAAACGACAGGATTTTCTTTTGGGATACGAGTATCTCCTTTCCGATGCACTGTTCCTTCTTTACTGCATCCCTCGCTCCCTCACATTGACAATTTAACACAGAAATTGCGTCGCTATGAAATACTATGTGTTCTATGACATCTCCTTCTAAATCGAGTAACGTTTCTATTGAAACGACAGGATTTTCTTTTGGGTTAATACTATCTCCTTTCCGATGCATTATTCCCACTTTACTGCATCCCTCGCTCCCTCACATTGACAATTTAACACAGAAACTGCGTTGCAATGAAATACTATGGGTTCTATGACTTCTCCTTCTAAATCGAGTAACGTTTCTATGTAAACGAAAGCATTTTCTTTTGGGATACGACTATATACTTTCCGATGCACTAATCATTCTCTACTGCATCCCTCGCTCCCTCACATTGACGAATTAACACAGAAATTGCGTCGCTATGAAATATCATGGGTTCCATGACTTCTCCTTCTAAATCGAGTAACATTTCTATGGAATCGATACGATTTTTTTTGGGATACGAAAATCTACTTTCCGATGCACTATTCCTTCCTTACCGCATCCCTCGCTCCCTCACATTGACAATTTAACACAGAAATTGCGTCGCTATGAAATACTATGCATTCTATGACATCTCCTTCTAAATCGAGTAACGTTCGTATGGAAACGACCAGATTTTCTTTTGGGATACGAGTATCTCCTTTCAGATGCACTATTCCTTCTTTATTGCATCCCTCGCTCCCACACTTTGACGAATTAACACAGATATTGCGTCGCTATGAAATACTATGGGTTCCATGACTTCTTTTAAATCGAGTAACGTTTCTATGGAAACGACAGGATTTTCTTTGGGGATACGAGTATCTCCTTTCCGATGCACTATTCCTTCTTTACTGCACCCCTCGCTCCCTCACATTGACGAATTAACACAGAAATTGTGTCGCTATGAAATACTATGGGTTCTATGACTTCTCCTTCTAAATCGAGTAAAGTTTCTATGGAAACGACAGGAATTTCTTTTGGGATACGACTATATACTATCCGAAGCACTATTCCTTCTGTACTGCATCCCACGCTCCCTCACATTGACGAATTAACACAGAAATTGCGTCGCTATGTAACACTATGGGTTCTATGACTTCACCTTCTAAATCGAGTAAAGTTTCTATGGAAAGGACAGGAATTTCTTTTGGGATACGACTATATACTTTCCGAAGCACTATTCCTTCTGTACTGCATCCCTCGCTCCCTCACATTGACGAATTAACACAGAAATTGCTTCGCTATGAAATGCTATGGGTTCTATGACTTCTCCTTCTAAATCGAGTAACGTTTCTATGGAAACGATAGAATTTTTTTTTGAATACGAGTATCTCCTATCCGATGCACTATTCCTTCCTTACTGTATTCCTTGCTCCCTCACATTGACGAATTAACACAGAAATTGCGTCCATATGAAATACTATGTATTCTATGACATCTCCTTCTAAATTGAGTAACGTTTGTATGGAAACGACAAGATTTTCTTTTGGGATACGAGTATCTCCTTTCCGATGCACTATTCCTTCTTTACTGCATCCCTCGCTGCCTCAAATTGACGAATTAACACAGATATTGCGACGCTATGAAATACTATGGGTTCCATGACTTCTTTTAAATCGAGTAACGTTTCTATGGAAACGACAGGATTTTCATTTGGGATACGAGTATCTCCTTTCCGATGCACTATTCCTTCTTTACTGCATCCCTCGCTCCCTCACATTGTCGAATTAACACAGAAATTGCGTCGCTATGAAATACTATGTGTTCTATGACTTCTCCTTCTAAATCATGTAAAGTTTCTATGGAAACGACAGGAATTTCTTTTGGGATACGACTATATACAATCCGAAGCACTATTGCTTCTGTACTGTATCCCTCGCTCCCTCACATTGACGAATTAACACAGAAATTTCGTCGCTATGAAATACTATGGGTTCTCTGACTTCTCCTTCTAAATCGAGTAAAGTTTCTATGGAAACGACAGGAATTTCTTTTGGGATACGACTATATACTTTCCGTAGCACTATTCCTTCTGTACTGCATCCCTCGCTCCCTCACATTGACGAATTAACACAGATATTGCGTCGCTATGACATACTATGGGTTCCATGACTTCTTTTAAATCGAGTAACGTTTCTATGGAAACGACAGTATTTTCTTTTGGGATACGAGTATCTCCTATCCGATGCACTATTCCTTCTTTACGGCATCCCTCGCTCCCTCACATTGACGAATTAACACAGAAATTGCGTCGCTATGAAATACTATGGGTTCTATTACTTCTCCTTCTAAATCAAGTAAAGTTTCTATGGAAACGACAGGAATTTCTTTTGGGATACGACTGTATACTTTCCGAAGCACTATTCCTTCTGTACTGCATCCCTCGCTCCCTCACATTGACGAATTAACACAGTAATTGCGACGCTATGAAATACTATAGGTTCCATGACTTCTCCTTCTAGATCGAGTTACGTTTCTATGGAAACGACAGTTTAATTGGGGGGGGGGGGGTTACGAATATCTCCTTTCCGATGCACTATTCCTTCTTAACTGCATCCCTCGCTCCCTCACATTGACAATTTAACACGGAAATTGCGTCGCTATGAAATACTATGTGTTCTATGACATCTCCTTCTAAATCGAGTAAAGTTTCTATGGAAACGACAGGATTTTCTTTTTGGTTACTAGTATCTCTTATCCGATGCACTATTCCTTCTGTACTGCATCCCTCGCTCCCTCACATTGACGAATTAACACAGATATTGCGTCGCTATGAAATACTATGGGATCCATGACTTCTCTTAAATCGAGTAACGTTTCTGTGGAAACGACAGGATTTTCTTTTGGGATACGAGTATCTCCTTTCCGATGCACTGTTCCTTCTTTACTGCATCCCTCGCTCCCTCACATTGACAATTTAACACAGAAATTGCGTCGCTATGAAATACTATGTGTTCTATGACATCTCCTTCTAAATCGAGTAACGTTTCTATTGAAACGACAGGATTTTCTTTTGGGTTAATACTATCTCCTTTCCGATGCATTATTCCCACTTTACTGCATCACTCGCTCCCTCACATTGACAATTTAACACAGAAACTGCGTTGCAATGAAATACTATGGGTTCTATGACTTCTCCTTCTAAATCGAGTAACGTTTCTATGTAAACGAAAGCATTTTCTTTTGGGATACGACTATATACTTTCCGATGCACTAATCATTCTCTACTGCATCCCTCGCTCCCTCACATTGACGAATTAACACAGAAATTGCGTCGCTATGAAATATCATGGGTTCCATGACTTCTCCTTCTAAATCGAGTAACATTTCTATGGAATCGATACGATTTTTTTTGGGATACGAAAATCTACTTTCCGATGCACTATTCCTTCCTTACCGCATCCCTCGCTCCCTCACATTGACAATTTAACACAGAAATTGCGTCGCTATGAAATACTATGCATTCTATGACGTCTCCTTCTAAATCGAGTAACGTTCGTATGGAAACGACCAGATTTTCTTTTGGGATACGAGTATCTCCTTTCAGATGCACTATTCCTTCTTTATTGCATCCCTCGCTCCCTCACTTTGACGAATTAACACAGATATTGCGTCGCTATGAAATACTATGGGTTCCATGACTTCTTTTAAATCGAGTAACGTTTCTATGGAAACGACAGGATTTTCTTTGGGGATACGAGTATCTCCTTTCCGATGCACTATTCCTTCTTTACTGCACCCCTCGCTCCCTCACATTGACGAATTAACACAGAAATTGTGTCGCTATGAAATACTATGGGTTCTATGACTTCTCCTTCTAAATCGAGTAAAGTTTCTATGGAAACGACAGGAATTTCTTTTGGGATACGACTATATACTATCCGAAGCACTATTCCTTCTGTACTGCATCCCACGCTCCCTCACATTGACGAATTAACACAGAAATTGCGTCGCTATGTAACACTATGGGTTCTATGACTTCACCTTCTAAATCGAGTAAAGTTTCTATGGAAAGGACAGGAATTTCTTTTGGGATACGACTATATACTTTCCGAAGCACTATTCCTTCTGTACTGCATCCCTCGCTCCCTCACATTGACGAATTAACACAGAAATTGCTTCGCTATGAAATGCTATGGGTTCTATGACTTCTCCTTCTAAATCGAGTAACGTTTCTATGGAAACGATAGAATTTTTTTTTTTGAACACGAGTATCTCCTATCCGATGCACTATTCCTTCCTTACTGTATTCCTTGCTCCCTCACATTGACGAATTAACACAGAAATTGCGTCCATATGAAATACTATGTATTCTATGACATCTCCTTCTAAATTGAGTAACGTTTGTATGGAAACGACAAGATTTTCTTTTGGGATACGAGTATCTCCTTTCCGATGCACTATTCCTTCTTTACTGCATCCCTCGCTTCCTCAAATTGACGAATTAACACAGATATTGCGACGCTATGAAATACTATGGGTTCCATGACTTCTTTTAAATCGAGTAACGTTTCTATGGAAACGACAGGATTTTCATTTGGGATACGAGTATCTCCTTTCCGATGCACTATTCCTTCTTTACTGCATCCCTCGCTCCCTCACATTGACGAATTAACACAGAAATTGCGTCGCTATGAAATACTATGGATTCTATGACTTCTCCTTCTAAATCGTGTGACGCTTCTATCGAAGCGACAGGATTTTTTTTTTTGGGATACGAGTATCTCCTTTCCGATGCACTATTCCTTCCTTACTGCATCCCTCACTCCCTCACATTGACAATTTAACACAGAAATTGCGTCGCTATGAAATACTATGTGTTCTATGACATCTCCTTCTAAATCGAGTAACGTTTGTACGGAAACGACAAGATTTTCTTTTGTGATACGAGTCTCTCCTTTCCGATGCACTATTCCTTCTTTACTGCATCCCTAGCTCCCTCACATTGACGAATTAACACAGATATTGCGTCGCCATGAAATACTATGGGTTCCATGACTTCTTTTAAATCGAGTAACGTTTCTATGGAAAAGACAGGATTTTCTTTTGGGATACGAGTATCTCCTTTCCAATGCAATGTTCCTTCTTTACGGCATCCCTCGCTCCCTCACATTGACAATTTAACACAGAAACTGCGTTGCTATGAAATACTATTAGTTCTATGACATCTCCTTCTAAATCGAGTAACGTTTGTATGGAAACGACAAGATTTTCTTTTGGGATACGAGTTTCTCCTTTCCGATGCACTATTCCTTCTTTACTGCATCCCTCGCTCCCTCACATTGACAATTTAACACAGAAACTGCGTTGCTATGAAATACTATTAGTTCTATGACTTCTCCTTCTAAATCGAGTAACGTTTCTATGTAAACGACAGGATTTTCTTTTGGGATACGACTATATACTTTCCGATGCACTATTCCTTCTTTACTGCATCCCACGCTCCCTCACATCGACAATTTAACACAGAAATTGCGTCGCTATGAAATACTATTAGTTCTATGACATCTCCTTCTAAATCGAGTAACGTTTGTATGGAAACGACAAGATTTTCTTTTGGGATACGAGTTTCTCCTTTCCGATGCACTATTCCTTCTTTACTGCATCCCTCGCTCCCTCACATTGACGAATTAACACAGATATTGCGTCGCTATGAAATACTATGGGTTCCATGACTTCTTTTAAATCGAGTAACGTTTCTATGGAAACGACAGGATTTTCTTTTGGCATACGAATATCTCCTTTCCGATGCACTATTCCTTCTATACGGCATCCCTCGCTCCCTCACATTGACGAATTAACACAGAAATTGCGTCGCTATGAAATACTATGGGTTCTATGACTTCTCCTTCCAAATCGAGTAAAGTTTCTACGGAAACGACAGGAATTTCTTTTGAGATACGACTATATACTTTCCGAAGCACTATTCCTTCTGTACTGCATCCCTCGCTCCCTCTCATTGACGAATTAACACAGAAATTGCGTCGCTATGAAATATCATGGGTTCCATGACTTCTCCTAAATCGAGTAACATTTCTATGGAATCGATACGATTTTTTTTGGGATAGGAGAATCTACTTTCCGATGCACTATTCCTTCCTTACCGCATCCCTCGCTCCCTCACATTGATAATTTAACACAGAAATTGCGTCGCTATGAAATACTATGTATTCTATAACATCTCCTTCTAAATCGAGTAACGTTCGTATGGAAACGACCAGATTTTCTTTTGGGATACGAGTATCTCCTTTCCGATGCACTATTCCTTCTTTATTGCATCCCTCGCTCCCTCACATTGACGAATTAACACAGATATTGCGTCGCTATGAAATACTATGGGTTCCATGACTTCTTTTAAATCGAGTAACGTTTCTATGGAAACGACAGGATTTTCTTTGGGGATACGAGTATCTCCTTTCCGATGCACTATTCCTTCTTTACTGCACCCCTCGCTCCCTCACATTGACGAATTAACACAGAAATTGTGTCGCTATGAAATGCTATGGGTTCTATGACTTCTCCTTCTAAATCGTGTAACGTTTCTATGGAAGCGACAGGATTTTTTTTGGGATACGAGTATCTCCTTTCTTATGCACTATTCCTTCTTTATTGCATCCCTCGCTCCCTCACATTGACGAATTAACACAGTAATTGCGACGCTATGAAATACTATAGGTTCCATGACTTCTCCTTCTAGATCGAGTTACGTTTCTATGGAAACGACAGTTTAATTGGGGGGGGGGGGGTTACGAATATCTCCTTTCCGATGCACTATTCCTTCTTAACTGCATCCCTCGCTCCCTCACATTGACAATTTAACACGGAAATTGCGTCGCTATGAAATACTATGTGTTCTATGACATCTCCTTCTAAATCGAGTAAAGTTTCTATGGAAACGACAGGATTTTCTTTTTGGTTACTAGTATCTCCTATCCGATGCACTATTCCTTCTGTACTGCATCCCTCGCTCCCTCACATTGACGAATTAACACAGATATTGCGTCGCTATGAAATACTATGGGATCCATGACTTCTCTTAAATCGAGTAACGTTTCTGTGGAAACGACAGGATTTTCTTTTGGGATACGAGTATCTCCTTTCCGATGCACTGTTCCTTCTTTACTGCATCCCTCGCTCCCTCACATTGACAATTTAACACAGAAATTGCGTCGCTATGAAATACTATGTGTTCTATGACATCTCCTTCTAAATCGAGTAACGTTTCTATTGAAACGACAGGATTTTCTTTTGGGTTAATACTATCTCCTTTCCGATGCATTATTCCCACTTTACTGCATCCCTCGCTCCCTCACATTGACAATTTAACACAGAAACTGCGTTGCAATGAAATACTATGGGTTCTATGACTTCTCCTTCTAAATCGAGTAACGTTTCTATGTAAACGAAAGCATTTTCTTTTGGGATACGACTATATACTTTCCGATGCACTAATCATTCTCTACTGCATCCCTCGCTCCCTCACATTGACGAATTAACACAGAAATTGCGTCGCTATGAAATATCATGGGTTCCATGACTTCTCCTTCTAAATCGAGTAACATTTCTATGGAATCGATACGATTTTTTTTGGGATACGAAAATCTACTTTCCGATGCACTATTCCTTCCTTACCGCATCCCTCGCTCCCTCACATTGACAATTTAACACAGAAATTGCGTCGCTATGAAATACTATGCATTCTATGACATCTCCTTCTAAATCGAGTAACGTTCGTATGGAAACGACCAGATTTTCTTTTGGGATACGAGTATCTCCTTTCAGATGCACTATTCCTTCTTTATTGCATCCCTCGCTCCCACACTTTGACGAATTAACACAGATATTGCGTCGCTATGAAATACTATGGGTTCCATGACTTCTTTTAAATCGAGTAACGTTTCTATGGAAACGACAGGATTTTCTTTGGGGATACGAGTATCTCCTTTCCGATGCACTATTCCTTCTTTACTGCACCCCTCGCTCCCTCACATTGACGAATTAACACAGAAATTGTGTCGCTATGAAATACTATGTGTTCTATGACTTCTCCTTCTAAATCGAGTAAAGTTTCTATGGAAACGACAGGAATTTCTTTTGGGATACGACTATATACTATCCGAAGCACTATTCCTTCTGTACTGCATCCCACGCTCCCTCACATTGACGAATTAACACAGAAATTGCGTCGCTATGTAACACTATGGGTTCTATGACTTCACCTTCTAAATCGAGTAAAGTTTCTATGGAAAGGACAGGAATTTCTTTTGGGATACGACTATATACTTTCCGAAGCACTATTCCTTCTGTACTGCATCCCTCGCTCCCTCACATTGGCGAATTAACACAGAAATTGCTTCGCTATGAAATGCTATGGGTTCTATGACTTCTCCTTCTAAATCGAGTAACGTTTCTATGGAAACGATAGAATTTTTTTTTTGAATACGAGTATCTCCTATCCGATGCACTATTCCTTCCTTACTGTATTCCTTGCTCCCTCACATTGACGAATTAACACAGAAATTGCGTCCATATGAAATACTATGTATTCTATGACATCTCCTTCTAAATTGAGTAACGTTTGTATGGAAACGACAAGATTTTCTTTTGGGATACGAGTATCTCCTTTCCGATGCACTATTCCTTCTTTACTGCATCCCTCGCTGCCTCAAATTGACGAATTAACACAGATATTGCGACGCTATGAAATACTATGGGTTCCATGACTTCTTTTAAATCGAGTAACGTTTCTATGGAAACGACAGGATTTTCATTTGGGATACGAGTATCTCCTTTCCGATGCACTATTCCTTCTTTACTGCATCCCTCGCTCCCTCACATTGACGAATTAACACAGAAATTGCGTCGCTATGAAATACTATGGATTCTATGACTTCTCCTTCTAAATCGTGTGACGCTTCTATCGAAGCGACAAGATTTTTTTTTTTGGGATACGAGTATCTCCTTTCCGATGCACTATTCCTTCCTTACTGCATCCCTCACTCCCTCACATTGACAATTTAACACAGAAATTGCGTCGCTATGAAATACTATGTGTTCTATGACATCTCCTTCTAAATCGAGTAACGTTTGTACGGAAACGACAAGATTTTCTTTTGTGATACGAGTCTCTCCTTTCCGATGCACTATTCCTTCTTTACTGCATCCCTAGCTCCCTCACATTGACGAATTAACACAGATATTGCGTCGCCATGAAATACTATGGGTTCCATGACTTCTTTTAAATCGAGTAACGTTTCTATGGAAAAGACAGGATTTTCTTTTGGGATACGAGTATCTCCTTTCCAATGCAATGTTCCTTCTTTACGGCATCCCTCGCTCCCTCACATTGACAATTTAACACAGAAACTGCGTTGCTATGAAATACTATGGGTTCTATGACTTCTCCTTCTAAATCGAGTAACGTTTCTATGTAAACGACAGGATTTTCTTTTGGGATACGACTATATACTTTCCGATGCACTATTCCTTCTTTACTGCATCCCACGCTCCCTCACATTGACAATTTAACACAGAAATTGCGTCGCTATGAAATACTATTAGTTCTATGGCATCTCCTTCTAAATCGAGTAACGTTTGTATGGAAACGACAAGATTTTCTTTTGGGATACGAGTATCTCCTTTCCGATGCACTATTCCTTCTTTACTGCATCCCACGCTCCCTCACATTGACAATTTAACACAGAAATTGCGTCGCTATGAAATACTATTAGTTCTATGACATCTCCTTCTAAATCGAGTAACGTTTGTATGGAAACGACAAGATTTTCTTTTGGGATACGAGTATCTCCTTTCCGATGCACTATTCCTTCTTTACTGCATCCCTCGCTCCCTCACATTGACGAATTAACACAGATATTGCGTTGCTATGAAATACTATGGGTTCCATGACTTCTTTTAAATCGAGTAACGTTTCTATGGAAACGACAGGATTTTCTTTTGGCATACGAATATCTCCTTTCCGATGCACTATTCCTTCTATACGGCATCCCTCGCTCCCTCACATTGACGAATTAACACAGAAATTGCGTCGCTATGAAATACTATGGGTTCTATGACTTCTCCTTCCAAATCGAGTAAAGTTTCTACGGAAACGACAGGAATTTCTTTTGAGATACGACTATATACTTTCCGAAGCACTATTCCTTCTGTACTGCATCCCTCGCTCCCTCTCATTGACGAATTAACACAGAAATTGCGTCGCTATGAAATATCATGGGTTCCATGACTTCTCCTAAATCGAGTAACATTTCTATGGAATCGATACGATTTTTTTTGGGATAGGAGAATCTACTTTCCGATGCACTATTCCTTCCTTACCGCATCCCTCGCTCCCTCACATTGATAATTTAACACAGAAATTGCGTCGCTATGAAATACTATGTATTCTATAACATCTCCTTCTAAATCGAGTAACGTTCGTATGGAAACGACCAGATTTTCTTTTGGGATACGAGTATCTCCTTTCCGATGCACTATTCCTTCTTTATTGCATCCCTCGCTCCCTCACATTGACGAATTAACACAGATATTGCGTCGCTATGAAATACTATGGGTTCCATGACTTCTTTTAAATCGAGTAACGTTTCTATGGAAACGACAGGATTTTCTTTCGGGATACGAGTATCTCCTTTCCGATGCACTATTCCTTCTTTACTGCACCCCTCGCTCCCTCACATTGACGAATTAACACAGAAATTGTGTCGCTATGAAATGCTATGGGTTCTATGACTTCTCCTTCTAAATCGTGTAACGTTTCTATGGAAGCGACAGGATTTTTTTTGGGATACGAGTATCTCCTTTCTTATGCACTATTCCTTCCTTACTGCATCCCTCACTCCCTCACATTGACAATTTAACACAGAAATTGCGTCGCTATGAAATACTATGTGTTCTATGACATCTCCTTCTAAATCGAGTAACGTTTGTACGGAAACGACAAGATTTTCTTTTGTGATACGAGTATCTCCTCTGCGATGCACTATTCCTTCTTTACTGCATCCCTCGCTCCCTCACATTGACGAATTAACACAGATATTGCGTCGCTAAGAAATACTATGGGTTCCATGACTTCTTTTAAATCGAGTAACGTTTCTATGGAAATGAGAGGATTTTCTTTTGGGATACGAGTATCTCCTTTCCGATGCACTATTCCTTCTTTACGGCATCCCTCGCTCCCTCACATTGACGAATTAACACAAAAATTGCGTCGCTATGAAATACTATGGGTTCTATGACTTCTCCTTCTAAATCAAGTAAAGTTTCTATGGAAACGACAGGAATTTCTTTTGGGATACGACTATATACTTTCCCAAGCACTATTCCTTCTGTACAGCATCCCTCGCTCCCTCACATTGACGAATTAATACAGAAATTGCGTCGCTATGAAATACTGTGGGTTCCATGACATCTCCTTCTAAATCGAGTAACGTTTCTATGGAAACGACCGTTTTGTTTTTTTTTTCTTTGGGATACGAGTATCTCCTTTCCGATGCACTATTCCTTCTTTACTGCATCCCTCGCTCCCTCACATTGACGAATTAACACAGATATTGCGTCGCTATGAAATACTATGGGTTCCATGACTTCTTTTAAATCGAGTAACATATCTATGGAAACGACAGGATTTACTTTTGGCATACGAGTATCTCCTTTCCGATGCACTATTCCTTCTTTACGGCATCCCTCGCTCCCTCACATTGACGAATTAACACAGAAATTGCGTCGCTATGAAATACTATGGGTTCTATGACTTCTCCTTGCAAATCGAGTAAAGTTTCTATGGAAACGACAGGAATTTCTTTTGAGATACGACTATATACTTTCCGAAGCACTATTCCTTCTGTACTGCATCCCTCGCTCCCTCACATTGACGAATTAACACAGAAATTGCGTCGCTATGAAATATCATGGGTTCCATGACTTCTCCTTCTAAATCGAGTAACATTTCTATGGAATCGATACGATTTTTTTTGGGATACGAGAATCTACTTTCCGATGCACTATTCCTTCCTTACCGCATCCCTCGCTCCCTCACATTGACAATTTAACACAGAAATTGCGTCGCTATGAAATACTATGTATTCTATGACATCTCCTTCTAAATCGAGTAACGTTCGTATGGAAACGACCAGATTTTCTTTTGGGATACGAGTATCTCCTTTCCGATGCACTATTCCTTCTTTATTGCATCCCTCGCTCCCTCACATTGACGAATTAACACAGATATAGCGTTGCTATGAAATACTATGGGTTCCATGACTTCTTTTAAATCGAGTAACGTTTCTATGGAAACGACAGGATTTTCTTTGGGGATACGAGTATCTCCGTTCCGATGCACTATTCCTTCTTTACTGCACCCCTCGCTCCCTCACATTGACGAATTAACACAGAAATTGTGTCGCTATGAAATACTACGCGTTCTATGACTTCTCCTTCTGAATCGAGTAAAGTTTCTATGGAAACGACAGGAATTTCTTTTGAGATACGACTATATACTATCCGAAGCACTATTCCTTCTGTACTGCATCCCTCGCTCCCTCACATTGACGTATTAACACAGAAAATGCGTCGCTATGAAATACTATGGGTTCTCTGACTTCTCCTTCTAAATCGAGGAAAGATTCTTTGGAAACGACAGGAATTTCTTTTGGGATACGACTATATACTCTCCGAAGCACTATTCCTTCTGTACTGCATCCCTCGCTCCCTCACATTGACGAATTAACACAGAAATTGCGTCGCTATGAAATGCTATGGGATCTATGACTTCTCCTTCTAAATCGTGTAACGTTTCTATGGAAACGACAGAATTATTTTTGGGATACGAGTATCTCCTTTCTGATGCACTATTCCTCCCTTACTGCATCCCTCACTCCCTCACATTGACAATTTAACACAGAAATTGCGTCGCTATGACATACTATGTGTTCTATGACATCTCCTTCTAAATCGAGTAACGTTTCTATGGAAACGACAGGATTTTCTTTTGGGTTACTAGTATCTCCTTTCCGATGCACTATTCCTTCTTTACTGCATCCCCGCTCCCTCACATTGACGAATTAACACAGATATTGCGTCGCTATGAAATTCCATGGGTTCCATGACTTCTTTTAAATCGAGTAACGTTTCTATGGAAACGACAGGATTTTCTTTGGGGATACGAGTATCTCCTTTCCGATACACTATTCCTTCTTTACTGCACCCCTCGCTCCCTCACATTGACGAATTAACACAGAAATTGTGTCGCTATGAAATACTATGGGTTCTATGACTTCTCCTTCTAAATCGAGTAAAGTTTCTATGGAAACGACAGGAATATCTTTTGGGATACGACTATATACTATCCTAAGCACTATTCCTTCTGTACTGCATCCCTCGCTCCCTCACATTGACGAATTAACACAGAAATTGCGTCGCTATGAAATACTATGGGTTCCATGACTTCTCCTTCTAAATCGAGTAACGTTTCTATGGAAACGACCGTTTTTTTTTTTTTTTTTGGAATACGAGTATCTCCTTTCCAATGCACTATTCCTTCTTTACTGCATCCCTCGCTCCCTCACATTGACAATTTAACACAGAAATTGCGTCGCTATGAAATATTATGTGTTCTATGACATCTCCTCCTAAATCGAGTAACGTTTCTATGGAAACGACAGGATTTTCTTTTGGGTTACTAGTATCTCCTTTCCGATGCACTATTCCTTCTTTACTGCATCCCCGCTCCCACACATTGACGAATTATCACAGATATTGCGTCGCTATGAAATTCTATGGGTTCCATGACTTCTTTTAAATCGAGTAACATTTCTATGGAAGCGACAGGATTTTCTTTTGGGATACGAGTATCTCCTTTCCGATGCACTATTCCCTCATTACGGCATCCCTCGCTCCCTCACATTGACGAATTAACACAGAAATTGTGTCGCTATGAAATACAATGGGTTCTATGACTTCTCCTTCTAAAGCGAGAAAAGTTTCTATGGAAACGACAGGAATTTTTTTGGGATACGACTATATACTTTCCGATGCACTATTCCCTCTTTACTGCAGCCCTCGCTCCCTCACATTGACGAATTAACACAGAAATTGCGTCGCTATGAAATACTATGGATTCCATCACTTCTCGTACTAAATCGAGTACAGTTTCTATGGAAACGACAGTAATTTCCTTTGGGATACGACTATATACTTTCCGAAGCACTATTCCTTCTGTACTGCATCCCTCGCTCCCTCACATTGACGAATTAACACAGAAATTGCGTCGCTATGAAATACTATGGGTTCCATGACTTCTCCTTCTAAATCGAGTAACGTTTGTATGGAAACGACAGAAATTTATTTTTGGGATACTAGTATCTCCTTTCCGATGCACTATTCCTTCTTTACTGCATCCCTCGCTCCCTCACATTGACAATTTAACACACAAATTGCGTCGCTATGAAATACTATGTGTTCTATAATATGTCCTTCTAAATCGTGTAACGTTTCTATGGGAACGACACGATTTTCTTTTGGGTTACTAGTATCTCCTTTCCGATGCACTTTTCCCTCTTTACTGCATCCCTCGCTCCCTCACATTGACAATTTAACACAGATATTGCGTCGCTATGAAATACTATGGGTTCCATGACTTCTTTTAAATCGAGTAACGTTTCAATGGAAACGACAAGATTTTCTTTTGGGATACGAGTATCTCCTTTCCGATGCACTATTCCTTCATAACGGCATCCCTCGCTCCCTGACATTGACGAATTAACACAGAAATTGCGTCGCTATGAAATACAATGGGTTCTATGACTTCTCCTTCTAAATCGAGTAAAGTTTCTATGGAAATGAAATAATTTCTTTTAGGATACGACAATATACTTTTCGATGCACTATTCCTTCTGTATTGCATCCCTCGCTCCCTCACATTGACAATTTAACACAGAAATAGCGTCGCTATGAAATACTATGTGTTCTATGACATCTCCTTCTAAATCGAGTAACGTTTCTATGTAAACGACAGGATTTTCTTTTGGGATACTAGTATCTCCTTTCCGATGCACTATTCCTTCTTTACTGCATCCCTCGCTCCCTCACATTGACAATTTAACACAGAAATTGCGTCGCTATGAAATACTATGTGTTCTATGACATCTCCTTCTAAATCGAGTAACGTTTGTATGCAAACGACAAGATTTTCTTTTGGGATACGAGTATCTCCTTTCCGATGCACTATTCCTTCTTTACTGCATCCCTCGCTCCCTCACATTGACGAATTAACACAGATATTGCGTCGCTATGAAATACTATGGGTTCCATGAATTCTTTTAAATCGAGTAACGTTTCTATGGAAACGACAGGATTTTCTTTTGGGATACGAGTATCTCCTTTCCGATGCACTATTCCTTCTTTACGGCATCCCTCGCTCCCTCACATTGAGGAATTAACACAGAAATTGCGTCGCTATGAAATACTATGGGTTCTATGACCTCTCCTTCTAAATCGAGTAAAGTTTCTATGGAAACGACAGGAATTTCTTTTGGGATACGACTATATACTTTCCGAAGCACTATTCCTTCTGTACTGCATCCATCGCTCCCTCACATTGACGAATTAACACAGAAATTGCGTCGCTATGAAATACCGTGGGTTCCATGGCTTCTCCTTCTAAATCGAGTAACGTTTCTATGGAAACGACAGGATTTTCTTTGGGGATACGAGTATCTCCTTTCCGATACACTATTCCTTCTTTACTGCACCCCTCGCTCCCTCACATTGACGAATTAACACAGAAATTGTGTCGCTATGAAATACTATGGGTTCTATGACTTCTCCTTCTAAATCGAGTAAAGTTTCTATGGAAACGACAGGAATATCTTTTGGGATACGACTATATACTATCCGAAGCACTATTCCTTCTGTACTGCATCCCTCACTCCCTCACATTGACGTATTAACACAGAAATTGCGTCGCTATGAAATACTATGGGTTCTCTGACTTCTCCTTCTAAATCGAGGAAAAATTCTATGCAAAAGACAGGAATTTCTTTTGGGATACGACTATATACTTTCCTAAGCACTATTCCTTCTGTACTGCATCCCTCGCTCCCTCACATTGACGAATTAACACAGAAATTGCGTCGCTATGAAATACTATGGGTTCCATGACTTCTCCTTCTAAATCGAGTAACGTTTCTATGGAAACGACCGTTTTTTTTTTTTTGGGGGGGATACGAGTATCTCCTTTCCAATGCACTATTCCTCCTTTACTGCATCCCTCGCTCCCTCACATTGACAATCTAACACAGAAATTGCGTCGCTATGAAATATTATGTGTTCTATGACATCTCCTCCTAAATCGAGTAACGTTTCTATGGAAACGACAGGATTTTCTTTTGGGTTACTAGTATCTCCTTTCCGATGCACTATTCCTTCTTTACTGCATCCCCGCTCCCACACATTGACGAATTATCACAGATATTGCGTCGCTATGAAATTCTATGGGTTCCATGACTTCTTTTAAATCGAGTAACATTTCTATGGAAGCGACAGGATTTTCTTTTGGGATACGAGTATCTACTTTCCGATGCACTATTCCCTCTTTACGGCATCCCTCGCTCCCTCACATTGACGAATTAACACAGAAATTGCGTCGCTATGAAATACTATGGGTTCTATTACTTCTCCTTCTAAATCGAGAAAAGTTTCTATGGAAACGACAGGAATTTCTTTTGGGATACGACTATATACTTTCCGATGCACTATTCCCACTTTACTGCATCCCTCGCTCCCTCACATTGACGAATTAACACAGAAATTGCGTCGCTATGAAATACTATGGATTCCATCACTTCTCGTACTAAATCGAGTACAGTTTCTATGGAAACGACAGGAATTTCTTTTGGGATACGACTATATACTTTCCGAAGCACTATTCCTTCTGTACTGCATTCCTCGCTCCCTCACATTGACGAATTAACACAGAAATTGCGTCGCTATGAAATACTATGGGTTCCATGACTTCTCCTTCTAAATCGAGTAACGTTTGTATGGAAACGACAGAAATTTATTTTTGGGATACTAGTATCTCCTTTCCGATGCACTATTCCTTCTTTACTGCATCCCTCGCTCCCTCACATTGACAATTTAACACACAAATTGGGTCGCTATGAAATACTATGTGTTCTATGATATCTCCTTCTAAATCGGGTAACGTTTCTATGGGAACGACAGGATTTTCTTTTGGGTTACTAGTATCTCCTTTCCGATGCACTATTCCCTCTTTACTGCATCCCTCACTCCCTCACATTGACAATTTAACACAGATATTGCGTCGCTATGAAATACTATGGGTTCCAGGACTTCTTTTAAATCGAGTAACGTTTCAATGGAAACGACAAGATTTTCTTTTGGGATACGAGTATCTCCTTTCCGATGCACTATTCCTTCTTTACGGCATCCCTCGCTCCCTGACATTGACGAATTAACACAGAAATTGCGTCGCTATGAAATACAATGGGTTCTATGACTTCTCCTTCTAAATCGAGTAAAGTTTCTATGGAAATGAAATAATTTCTTTTGGGATACGACAATATACTTTCCGATGCACTATTCCTTCTGTATTTCATCCCTCGCTCCCTCACATTGACAATTTAACACAGAAATAGCGTCGCTATGAAATGCTATGTGTTCTATGACATCTCCTTCTAAATCGAGTAACGTTTCTATATAAACGACAGGATTTTCTTTTGGGATACTAGTATCTCCTTTCCGATGCACTATTCCTTCTTTACTGCATCCCTCGCTCCCTAACATTGACAATTTAACACAGAAATTGCGTCGCTATGAAATACTATGTGTTCTATGACATCTCCTTCTAAAACGAGTAACGTTTGTATGCAAACGACAAGATATTCTTTTGGCATACGAGTATCTCCTTTCCGATGCACTATTCCTTCTTTACTGCATCCCTCGCTCCCTCACATTGACGAATTAACACAGATATTGCGTCGCTATGAAATACTATGGGTTCCATGAATTCTTTTAAATCGAGTAACGTTTCTATGGAAACGACAGGATTTTCTTTTGGGATACGAGTATCTCCTTTCCGATGCACTATTCCTTCTTTACGGCATCCCTCGCTCCCTCACATTGAGGAATTAACACAGAAATTGCGTCGCTATGAAATACTATGGGTTCTATGACCTCTCCTTCTAAATCGAGTAAAGTTTCTATGGAAACGACTGGAATTTCTTTTGGGATACGACTATATACTTTCCGAAGCACTATTCCTTCTGTACTGCATCCATCGCTCCCTCACATTGACGAATTAACACAAATTTTGCGTCGCTATGAAATACCGTGGGTTCCATGGCTTCACCTTCTGAAACGAGTAACGTTTCTATGGAAACGACAGAACTTTTTTTTGGGATACGAGTATCTCCTTTCCGATGCACTATTCCTTCTTTACTGCATCCCTCGCTACCTCACATTGACATATAACAAAGAAATTACGTCGCTATGAAATACTATGTGTTCTATGAGATCTCCTTCTAAATCGAGTAACGTTTCTATGGAAACGACTGGATTTTCTTTTGGGATACGAGTATCTCCTTTCCGATGCACTAATCCAATTTACTGCATTCTTCGCTCCCTCACATTGACGAATTAACACAGAAGTTGCGTCGCTATGGAATTGGGTTCTATGACTTCTCCTTCTAAAGCGAGTAACGTTCCTATGGAAACAACAAGATTTACGTTTGGATACGAGTCTCTCCTTTCCGATACACTATTCCTTCTTTACTGCATCCCTCGCTCCCTCACATTGATAATTTAACACAGAAATAGCGTCGCTATGAAATACTATGTGTTCTATGACATCTTCTTCTAAATCGAGTAACGTTTCTATGTAAACGACAGGATTTTCTTTTGGGATACTAGTATCTCCTTTCCGATGCACTATTCCTTCTTTACTGCATCCCTCGCTCCCTCACATTGACAATTTAACACAGAAATTGCGTCGCTATGAAATACTATGTGTTCTATGACATCTCCTTCTAAATCGAGTAACGTTTGTATGGAAACGACAAGATTTTCTTTTGGGATACGAGTATCTCCTTTCCGATGCACTATTCCTTCTTTACTGCATCCCTCGCACACTCACATTGACGAATTAACACAGATATTGCGTCGTTATGAAATACTATGGGTTCCATGAATTCTTTTAAATCGAGTAACGTTTCTATGGAAACGACAGGATTTTCTTTTGGGATACGAGTATATCCTTTCCGATGCACTATTCCTTCTTTACGGCATCCCTCGCTCCCTCACATTGACGAATTAACACAGAAATTGCGTCGCTATGAAATACTATGGGTTCTATGACCTCTCCTTCTACATCGAGTAAAGTTTCTATGGAAACGACAGGAATTTCTTTTGGGATACGACTATATACTTTCCGAAGCACTATTCCTTCTGTACTGCATCCATCGCTCCCTCACATTGACGAATTAACACAGAAATTGCGTCGCTATGAAATACCGTGGGTTCCATGGCTTCTCCTTCTAAATCGAGTAACGTTTCTATGGAAACGACAGAATTTTTTTTTGGGATACGAGTATCTCCTTTCCGATGCTCTATTCCTTCTTTACTGCATCCCTCGCTACCTCACATTGACATATAACACAGAAATTGCGTCGCTATGAAATACTGTGTGTTCTATGACATCTCCTTCTAAATCGGGTAAGGTTTCTATGGAAAGGACAGGATTTTCTTTTGGGTTATTAGTATCTCCTTTCCGATGCACTATTCCTTCTTTACTGCATCCCTTGCTCCCTCACATTGACAATTTAACACAGAAATTGCGTCGCTATGAAGTACTATGTGTTCTATGACATCTCCTTCTAAATCGGGTAAAGTTTCTATGGAAGTGACAGGATTTTCTTTTGGGTTACTAGTATCTCCTTTCCGATGCACTATTCCCTCTTTACTGCATCCCTCGCTCCCTCACATTGACAATTTTACACAGAAATTGCGTCGCTATGAAATACTATGTGTTCTATGACATCTCCTTCTAAATCGAGTAACGTTTGTATGGAAACGACAAGATTTTCTTTTGGGATACGAGTATCTCCTTTCCGATGCACTATTCCTTCTTTACTGCATCCCACGCTCCCTCACATTGACGAATTAACAGAGATAATGCGTCGCTATGAAATACTATGTGTTCTATGACATCTCCTTCTAAATCGAGTAACGTTTCTATGGAAACGACAGTATTTTCTTTTGGGGTACGAGTATCTCCTTTCCGATGCACCATTCCTTCTTTACTGTCTCCCTCGCTTCCTCACATTGTCAATTTAACACAGAAATTGCGTCGCTATTAAATACTATGTGTTCTATGAGATCTCCTTCTAAATCGAGTAACGTTTCTATGGAAACGACAGGATTTTCTTTTGGGATACGAGTATCTCCTTTCCGATGCACTAATCCAATTTACTGCATTCTTCGCTCCCTCACATTGACGAATTAACACAGAAGCTGCGTCGCTATGGAATTGGGTTCTATGTCTTCTCGTTCTAAAGCGAGTAACGTTCCTATGGAAACAACAAGATTTACGTTTGGATACGAGTCTCTCCTTTCCGATACACTATTCCTTCTTTACTGCATCCCTCGCTCCCTCACATTGACAATTTAACACAGATATTGCGTCGCTATGAAATACTATGTATTCTATGACATCTCCTTCTAAATCGAGTAACCTTTGTATGGAAACGACAAGATTTTCTTTTGGGATACGACTATATACTTTCCGAAGCATTATTCCTTCTGTACTTCATCCCTCGCTCCCTCACATTGACGAAGTAACACAGAAATTGCGTCGCTATGAAATACTATGGGTTCCATGACTTCTCCTTCTAAATCGAGTAACGTTTCTATGGAAACGACAGAAATTTAATTTTGGGATACTAGTATCTCCTTTCCGATGCACTATTCCTTCTTTACTGCATCCCTCGCTCCCTCACATTGACAATTTAACACACAAATTGCGTCGCTATGAAATACTATGTGTTATATTATATCTCCTTCTAAATCGGGTAACGTTTCTATGGGAACGACAGGATTTTCTTTTGGGTTACTAGTATCTCCTTTCCGATGCACTATTCCCTCTTTACTGCATCCCTCGCTCCTTCACATTGACAATTTAACACAGATATTGCGTCGCTATGAAATACTATGGGTTCCATGACTTCTTTTAAATCGAGTAACGTTTCAATGGAAACGACAAGATTTTCTTTTGGGATACGAGTATCTCCTTTCCGATGCACTATTCCTTCTTTACGGCATCCCTCGCTCCCTCACATTGACGAATTAACACAGATATTGCGTCGCTATGAAATACTATGGGTTCCATGAATTCTTTTAAATCGAGTAACGTTTCTATGGAAACGACAGGATTTTCTTTTGGGATACGAGTATCTCCTTTCCGATGCACTAATCCTTCTTTACGGCATCCCTCGCTCCCTCACATTGACGAATTAACACAGAAATTGCGTCGCTATGAAATACAATGGGTTCTATGACTTCTCCTTCTAAATCGAGTAAAGTTTCTATGGAAAAGAAATAATTTCTTTTGGGATACGACAATATACTTTCCGAAGCACTATTGCTTCTGTATTGCATCCCTCGCTCCCTCACATTGACAATTTAACACAGAAATAGCGTCGCTATGAAATACTATGTGTTCTATGACATCTCCTTCTAAATCGAGTAACGTTTCTATGTAAACGACAGGATTTTCTTTTGGGATACTAGTATCTCCTTTCCGATGCACTATTCCTTCTTTACTGCATCCCTCGCTCCAGCACATTGACAATTAAACACAGAAATTGCGTCGCTATGAAATATTATGTGTTCTATGACATCTCCTTCTAAATCGAGTAAGGTTTCTATGGAAACGACAGGAATTTCTTTTGGGATACGACTATATACTTTCCGAAGCACTATTCCTTCTGTACTGCATCCATCGCTCCCTCACATTGACGAATTAACACAGAAATTGCGTCGCTATGAAATACCGTGTGTTCCATGGCTTCTCCTTCTAAAACGAGTAACGTTTCTATCGAAACGACAGAATTTTTTTTTGGGATACGAGTATCTCCTTTCCGATGCACTATTCCTTCTTTACTGCATCCCTCGCTACCTCACATTGACATATAACACAGAAATTGCATCGCTATGAAATACTATGTGTTCTATGAGATCTCCTTCTAAATCGAGTAACGTTTCTATGGAAACGACTGGATTTTCTTTTGGGATACGAGTATCTCCTTTCCGATGCACTAATCCAATTTACTGCATTCTTCGCTCCCTCACATTGACGAATTAACACAGAAGTTGCGTCGCTGTGGAATTGGGTTCTATGACTTCTCCTTCTAAAGCGAGTAACGTTCCTATGGAAACAAGAAGATTTACGTTTGGATACGAGTCTCTCCTTTCCGATACACTATCCTTCTTTAATGCATCCCTCGCTCCCTCACATTGATAATTTAACACAGAAATAGCGTCGCTATGAAATACTATGTGTTCTATGACATCTTCTCCTAAATCGAGTAACGTTTCTATGTAAACGACAGGATTTTCTTTTGGGATACTAGTATCTCCTTTCCGATGCACTATTCCTTCTTTACTGCATCCCTCGCTCCCTCACATTGACAATTTAACACAGAAATTGCGTCGCTATGAAATACTATGTGTTCTATGACATCTCCTTCTAAATCGAGTAACGTTTGTATGGAAACGACAAGATTTTCTTTTGGGATACGAGTATCTCCTTTCCGATGCACTATTCCTTCTTTACTGCATCCCTCGCACACTCACATTGACGAATTAACACAGATATTGCGTCGCTATGACATACTATGGGTTCCATGAATTCTTTTAAATAGAGTAACGTTTCTATGTAAACGACAGGATTTTCTTTTGGGATACGAGTATCTCCTTTCCGATGCACTATTCCCTCTTTACGGCATCCCTCGCTCACTCACATTGACGAATTAACACAGAAATTGCGTCGCTATGAAATACTATGGGTTCTATGACCTCTCCTTCTAAATCGAGTAAAGTTTCTATGGAAACAACAGGAATTTCTTTTGGGATACGACTATATACTTTCCGAAGCACTATTCCTTCTGTACTGCATCCAACGCTCCCTCACATTGACGAATTAACACAGAAATTGCGTCGCTATGAAATACCGTGGGTTCCATGGCTTCTCCTTCTAAATCGAGTAACGTTTCTATGGAAACGACAGAATTTTTTTTTGGGATACGAGTATCTCCTTTCCGATGCACTATTCCTTCTTTACTGCATCCCTCGCTACCTCACATTGACATATAACACAGAAATTGCGTCGCTATGAAATACTATGTGTTCTATGACATCTCCTTCTAAATCGGGTAAGGTTTCTATGGAAAGGACAGGATTTTCTTTTGGGTTACTAGTATCTCCTTTCCGATGCACTATTCCTTCTTTTCTGCATACCTCGCTCACTCACATTGACAATTTAACACAGAAATTGCGTCGCTATGAAGTACTATGTGTTCTATGACATCTCCTTCTAAATCGGGTAACGTTTCTGTGGAAGTGACAGGATTTTCTTTTGGGTTACTAGTATCTCCTTTCCGACGCACTATTCCCTCTTTACTGCATCCCTCGCTCCCTCACATTGACAATTTAACACAGAAATTGCGTCGCTATGAAATACTATGGGTTCTATGACTTTTCCTTCTAAATCGAGTAACATTTCTATGTAAACGACAGGATTTTCTTTTGGGATACGAGTATCTCCTTTCCGATGCACTATTTCCTCTTTACTGCATCCCTCGCTATCTCACATTGACAATTTAACACAGAAATTGCGTCGCTATGAAATACTATGTGTTCTATGACATCTCCTTCTAAAACGAGTAACCTTTGTATGGAAACGACAAGATTTTCTTTTGGGATACGAGTATCTCCTTTCCGAAGCACTATTCCTTCTGTACTGCATCCCTCGCTCCCTCACATTGACGAATTAACACAGAAATTGCGTCGCTATGAAATACCGTGGGTTCCATGGCTTCTCCTTCTAAATCGAGTAACGTTTCTATGGAAACGACAGAATTTTTTTTTGGGATACGAGTATCTCCTTTCCGATGCACTATTCCATCTTTACTGCATCCCTCCTCCCTCACATTAACTTTTAACACAGAAATTGCGTCGCTATGAAATACTATGTGTTCTATAACATCTCCTTCTAAATCGGGTAAGGTTTCTATGGAAAGGACAGGATTTTTTTTTGGGTTACTAGTATCTCCTTTCCGATGCACTATTCCTTCTTTACTGCATCCCTCGCTTCCTCACATTGACAATTTAACACAGAAATTGCGTCGTTATGAAGTACTATGTGTTCAATGACATCTCCTTCTAAATCGGGTAACGTTTCTATGGAAGTGACAGGATTTTCTTTTGGGTTACTAGTATCTCCTTTCCGATGCACTATTTCCTCTTTACTGCATCCCTCGCTCCCTCACATTGACAATTTAACACAGAAATTGCGTCGCTATGAAATACTATGGGTTCTATGACGTTTCCTTCTAAATCGAGTAACGTTTCTATGTAAACGACAGGATTTTCTTTTGGGATACGAGTATCTCCTTTCCGATGCACTATTCCTTCTTTACGGCATCCCTCGCTCCCTCACATTGACGAATTAACACAGAAATTGCGTCGCTATGAAATACTATGGGTTCTATGACTTCTCCTTCTAAATCGAGTAAAGTTTCTATGGAAACGACAGGAATTTCTTTTGGGATACGACTATATACTATCCGAAGCACTATTCCTTCTGTACTGCATCCCTCGCTCCCTCACATTGACGTATTAACACAGAAATTGGGTCGCTTTGAAATACTATGGGTTCTCTGACTTCTCCTTCTAAATCGAGTAACGTTTCTATGGAAACGACTGTTTTTTTTTTTTTTTTTTTTTTTGGGATACGAGTATCTCCTTTCCGATGCACTATTCCTTCTTTACTGCATCCCTCGCTCCCTCACATTGACAATTGAACACAGAAATTGCGTCGCTATTACATAATATGTGTTATATGACATCTCCTTCTAAATCGAGTAACGTTTGTATGGAAACGACAAGATTTTCTTTTGGGATACGAGTATCTCCTTTCCGATGCACTATTCCTTCTTTACTGCACCCCTCGCTCCCTCACATTGACGAAATAACACAGAAATTGCGTCGCTATGAAATATTACGGGTTCCATGACTTCTCCTTCTAAATCGAGTAATGTTTCTATGGAAACGACCGTTTTTTTTTTTTTTTTTGGGATACCAGTATCTCCTTTCCAATGCACTATTCCTTCTTTACTGCATCCCTCGTTCCCTCACATTGACAATTTAACACAGAAATTGCGTCGCTGTGAAATATTATGTGTTCTATGACATCTCCTCCTAAATCGAGTAACGTTTCTATGGAAACGACAGGATATTCTTTTGGGTTACTAGTATCTCCTTTCCGATGCACTATTCCTTCTTTACTGCATCCCCGCTCCCTCACATTGACGAATTAACACAGATATTGCGTCGCTATGAAATTCTATGGGTTCCATGACTTCTTTTAAATCGAGTAACGTTTCTATGGATACGACAGGAATTTCTTTTGGGATACGACTATATACTATCCGAAGCACTATTCCTTCTGTACTGCATCTCTCGCTCCCTCACATTGACGTATTAACACAGAAATTGCGTCGCTATGAAATACTATGGGTTCTCTGACTTCTCCTTCTAAATCGAGGAAAGATTCTATGCAAAAGACAGGAATTTCTTTTGGGATACGACTATATACTTTCCTAAGCACTATTCCTTCTGTACTGCATCCCTCGCTCCCTCACATTGACGAATTAACACAGAAATTGCGTCGCTATGAAATACTATGCGTTCCATGACTTCTCCTTCTAAATCGAGTAACGTTTCTATGGAAACGACCGTTTTTTTTTTTTTTTTTTTTTTTGGGATACGAGTATCTCCTTACCAATGCACTATTCCTTCTTTACTGCATCCCTCGCTCCCTCACATTGACAATTTAACACAGAAATTGCGTCGCTATGAAAGTTTATGTGTTCTATGACATCTCCTCCTAAATCGAGTAACGTTTCTATGGAAACGACAGGATTTTCTTTTGGGTTACTAGTATCTCCTTTCCGATGCACTATTCCTTCTTTACTGCATCCCCACTCCCTCACATTGACGAATTATCACAGATATTGCGTCGCTATGAAATTCTATGGGTTCCATGACTTCTTTTAAATCGAGTAACATTTCTATGGAAAGGACAGGATTTTCTTTTGGGATACGAGTATCTCCTTTCCGATGCACTATTCCTCCTTTACGGCATCCCTCGCTCCCTCACATTGACGAATTGACACAGAAATTGCGTCGCTATGGAATACTATGGGTTGTATGACTTCTCCTTCTAAATCGAGAAAAGTTTCTATGGAAACGACAGGAATTTCTTTTGGGATACGACTATATACTTTCCGATGCACTATTCCCCCTTTACTGCATCCCTCGCTCCCTCACACTGACGAATTAACACAGAAATTGCGTCGCTATGAAATACTATGGATTCCATCACTTCTCCTTCTAAATCGAGTACAGTTTCTATGGAAACGACAGGAATTTCTTTTGGGATACGACTATATACTTTCCGAAGCACTATTCCTTCTGTACTGCATCCCTCGCTCCCTCACATTGACGAATTAACACAGAAATTGCGTCGCTATGAAATACTATGGGTTCCATGACTTCTCCTTCTAAATCGAGTTACGTTTCTATGGAAACGACAGAAATTTTTTTTTGGGATACTAGTATCTCCTTTCCGATGCACTATTCCTTCTTTACTGCATCCCTCGCTCCCTCACATTGACAATTTAACACACAACTTGCGTCGCTATGAAATACTATGTGTTCTATGATATCTCCTTCTAAATCGGGTAACGTTTCTATGGGAACGACAGGATTTTCTTTTGGGTTACTAGTATCTCCTTTCCGATGCACTATTCCCTCTTTACTGCATCCCTCGCTCCCTCACATTGACAATTTAACACAGATATTGCGTCGCTATGAAATACTATGGGTTCCATGACTTCTTTTAAATCGAGTAACGTTTCAATGGAAACGACAAGATTTTCTTTTGGGATACGAGTATCTCCTTTCCGATGCACTATTCCTTCTTTACGGCATCCCTCGCTCCCTGACATTGACGAATTAACACAGAAATTGCGTCGCTATGAAATACAATGGGTTCTATGACTTCTCCTTCTAAATCGAGTAAAGTTTCTATAGAAATGAAATAATTTCTTTTGGGATACGACAATATACTTTCCGAAGCACTATTCCTTCTGTATTGCATCCCTCGCTCCCTCACATTGACGATTTAACACAGAAATAGCGTCGCTATGAAATACTATGTGTTCTATGACATCTCCTTCTAAATCGAGTAACGTTTCTATGTAAACGACAGGATTTTCTTTGGGATACTAGTATCTCCTTTCCGATGCACTATTCCTTCTTTACTGCATCCCTCGCTCCCTCACATTGACAATTTAACACAGAAATTGCGTCGCTATGAAATACTATGTGTTCTATGACATCTCATTCTAAATCGAGTAACGTTTGTATGGAAAAGACAAGATTTTCTTTTGGGATACGAGTATCTCCTTTCCGATGCACTATTCCTTCTTTACTGCATCCCTCGCTCCCTCACATTGACGAATTAACACAGATATTGCGTCGCTATGAAATACTATGGGTTCCATGAATTCTTTTAATTCGAGTAACGTTTCTATGGAAACGACAGGATTTTCTTTTGGGATACGAGTATCTCCTTTCCGATGCACTATTCCTTCTTTACGGCATCCCTCGCTCCCTCACATTGAGGAATTAACACAGAAATTGCGTCGCTATGAAATACTATGGGTTCTATGACCTCTCCTTCTAAATCGAGTAAAGTTTCTATGGAAAGGACAGGAATTTCCTTTGGGATACGACTATATACTTTCCGAAGCACTATTCCTTCTGTACTGCATCCATCGCTCCCTCACATTGACGAATTAACACAGAAATTGCGTCGCTATGAAATACCGTGGGATCCATGGCTTCTCCTTCTAAATCGAGTAACGTTTCTATGGAAACGACAGAATTTTTTTTTGGGATACGAGTATCTCCTTTCCGATGCACTATTCCTTCTTTACTGCATCCCTCGCTACCTCACATTGACATATAACACAGAAATTGCGTCGCTATGAAATACTATGTGTTCTATGAGATCTCCTTCTAAATCGAGTAACGTTTCTATGGAAACGACTGGATTTTCTTTTGGGATACGAGTATCTCCTTTCCAATGCACTAATCCAATTTACTGCATTCTTCGCTCCCTCACATTGAAGAATTAACACAGAAATTGCGTCGCTATGAAATACCATGGGTTCCATGACATCTCCTTCTAAATCGATAAACGTTTCTATGGAAACGACAGGATTTTCTTTTGGGTTACTAGTATCTCCTTTCCGATGCACTATTCCTTCTTTACTGTCTCCCTCGCTTCCTCATATTGTCAATTTAACACAGTAATTGCGTCGCTATTAAAAACTATGTGTTCTATGAGATCTCCTTCTAAATCGAGTAACGTTTCTATGGAAACGACATGATTTTCTTTTGGGATACGAGTATCTCCTTTCCGATGCACTAATCCAATTTACTGCATTCTTCGCTCCCTCACATTGACGAATTAACACAGAAGCTGCGTCACTACGGAATTGGGTTCTATGTCTTCTCCTTCTAAAGCGAGTAACGTTCCTATGGAAACAACAAGATTTACGTTTGGATACGAGTCTCTCCTTTCCGATACACTATTCCTTCTTTACTGCATCCCTCGCTCCCTCACATTGACAATTTAACACAGATATTGCGTCGCTATGAAATACTATGGGTTCCATGACTTCTTTTAAATCGAGTAACGTTTCAATGGAAACGACAAGATTTTCTTTTGGGATACGAGTATCTCCTTTCCGATGCACTATTCCTTCTTTACGGCATCCCTCGCTCCCTGACATTGACGAATTAACACAGAAATTGCGTCGCTATGAAATACAATGGGTTCTATGACTTCTCCTTCTAAATCGAGTAAAGTTTCTATAGAAATGAAATAATTTCTTTTGGGATACGACAATATACTTTCCGAAGCACTATTCCTTCTGTATTGCATCCCTCGCTCCCTCACATTGACAATTTAACACAGAAATAGCGTCGCTATGAAATACTATGTGTTCTATGACATCTCCTTCTAAATCGAGTAACGTTTCTATGTAAACGACAGGATTTTCTTTTGGGATACTAGTATCTCCTTTCCGATGCACTATTCCTTCTTTACGGCATCCCTCGCTCCCTCACATTGAGGAATTAACACAGAAATTGCGTCGCTATGAAATACTATGGGTTCTATGACCTCTCCTTCTAAATTGAGTAAAGTTTCTATGGAAAGGACAGGAATTTCCTTTGGGATACGACTATATACTTTCCGAAGCACTATTCCTTCTGTACTGCATCCATCGCTCCCTCACATTGACGAATTAACACAGAAATTGCGTCGCTATGAAATACCGTGGGATCCATGGCTTCTCCTTCTAAATCGAGTAACGTTTCTATGGAAACGACAGAATTTCTTTTTGGGATACCAGTATCTCCTTTCCGATGCACTATTCCTTCTTTACTGCATCCCTCGCTACCTCACATTGACATATAACACAGAAATTGCGTCGCTATGAAATACTATGTGTTCTATGAGATCTCCTTCTAAACCGAGTAACGTTTCTATGGGAACGACTGGATTTTCTTTTGGGTTACGAGTATCTCCTTTCCAATGCACTAATCCAATTTACTGCATTCTTCGCTCCCTCACATTGAAGAATTAACACAGAAATTGCGTCGCTATGAAATACCATGGGTTCCATGACATCTCCTTCTAAATCGATTAACGTTTCTATGGAAACGACAGGATTTTCTTTTGGGTTACTAGTATCTCCTTTCCGATGCACTATTCCATCTTTACTGCATCCCTCCTCACTCACATTAACTTTTAACACAGAAATTGCGTCGCTATGAAATACTATGTGTTCTATAACATCTCCTTCTAAATCGGGTAAGGTTTCTATGGAAAGGACAGGATTTTTTTTGGGTTACTAGTATCTCCTTTCCGATGCACTATTCCTTCTTTACTGCATCCCTCGCTCCCTCACATTGACAATTTAACACAGAAATTACGTCGCTATGAAGTACTATGTGTTCTATGACATCTCCTTCTAAATCGAGTAACGTATCTATGGAAACGACAGGATTTTCTTTGGGGATACGTGTATCGTCTTTCTGATGCACTAATCCAATTTACTGCATTCTTCGCTCCCTCACATTGACGAATTAACACAGAAGTTGCGTCGCTTTGGAATTGGGTTCTATGACTTCTCCTTCTAAAGCGAGTAACGTTCCTATGGAAACAACAAGATTTACGTTTGGATACGAGTCTCTCCTTTTCCATACACTATTCCTTCTTTACTGCATCCCTCGCTCACTCACACTGACGAATGAACACAGAAATTGCGTCGCTATGAAGTACTATGTGTTCTATGACATCTCCTTCTAAATCGGGTAACGTTTCTATGGAAGTGACAGGATTTTCTTTTGGGATACGAGTATCTCCTTTCCGATGCACTATTCCTTCTTTACTGCACCCCTCGCTCCCTCACATTGACGAATTAACACAGAAATTGTGTCGCTATGAAATACTATGGGTTCTATGACTTCTCCTTCTAAATCGAGTAAAGTTTCTATGGAAACGACAGGAATTTCTTTTGGGATACGACTATATACTTTCCGAAGCACTATTCCTTCTGTACTGCATCCATCGCTCCCTCACATTGACGAATTAACACAGAAATTGCGTCGCTATGAAATACCGTGGGTTCCATGGCTTGTCCTTCTAAATCGAGTAACATTTCTATGGAAACGACAGAATTTTTTTTGGGGATACGAGTATCTCCTTTCCGATGCACTATTCCTTCTTTACTGCATCCCTCGCTACCTCACATTGACATATAACACAGAAATTGCGTCGCTATGAAATACTATGTGTTCTATGACATCTCCTTCTAAATCGGGTAAGGTTTCTATGGAAAGGACAGGATTTTCTTTTGGGTTAGTAGTATCTCCTTTCCGATGCACTATTCCTTCTTTACCGCATCCCTCGCTCCCTCACATTGACAATTTAACACAGAAATTGCGTCGCTATGAAATACTATGGGTTCTATGACTTTTCCTTCTAAATCGAGTAACGTTTCTATGTAAACGACAGGATTTTCTTTTGGGATACGAGTATCTCCTTTCCGATTCACTATTCCTTCTTTACGGCATCCCTCGCTCCCTCACATTGACGAATTAACACAGAAATTGCGTCGCTATGAAATACTATGGGTTCTATGACTTCTCCTTCTAAATCAAGTAAAGTTTCTATGGAAACGACAGGAATTTCTTTTGGGATACGACTATATACTTTCCTAAGCACTATTCCTTCTGTACTGCATCCCTCGCTCCCTCACATTGACGAATTAATACAGAAATTGCGTCGCTATGAAATACTATGGGTTCCATGACTTCTCCTTCTAAATCGAGTAACGTTTCTATGGAAACGACTGTTTTTTTTTTTTTTTTTTTTGGGATACGAGTATCTCCTTTCCGATGCACTATTCCTTCTTTACTGCATCCCTCGCTCCCTCACATTGACAATTTAACACAGAAATTGCGTCGCTATGACATACTATGTGTTCTATGACATCTCCTTCTAAATCGAGTAACGTTTGTATGGAAACGACAAGATTTTCTTTTGGGATACGAGTATCTCCTTTCCGATGCACTATTCCTTCTTTACTGCACCCCTCGCTCCCTCACATTGACGAATTAACACAGAAATTGTGTCGCTATGAAATACTATGGGTTCTATGACTTCTCCTTCTAAATAGAGTAAAGTTTCTATGGAAACGACAGGAATTTCTTTTGGGATACGACTATATACTATCCGAAGCACTATTCCTTCTGTACTGCATCCCTCGCTCCCTCACATTGACGTATTAACACAGAAATTGGGTCGCTTTGAAATACTATGGGTTCTCTGACTTCTCCTTCTAAATCGAGGGAAGATTCTATGCAAAAGACAGGAATTTCTTTTGGGATACGACTATATACTTTCCTAAGCACTATTCCTTCTGTACTGCATCCCTCGCTCCCTCACATTGACGAAATAACACAGAAATTGCGTCGCTATGAAATACTATGGGTTCCATGACTTCTCCTTCTAAATCGAGTAATGTTTCTATGGAAACGACCGTTTTTTTTTTTTTTTTTTTTTTTTTTTTGGGATACGAGTATCTCCTTTCCAATGCACTATTCCTTCTTTACTGCATCCCTCGTTCCCTCACATTGACAATTTAACACAGAAATTGCGTCGCTGTGAAATATTATGTGTTCTATGACATCTCCTCCTAAATCGAGTAACGTTTCTATGGAAACGACAGGATTTTCTTTTGGGTTACTAGTATCTCCTTTCCGATGCACTATTCCTTCTTTACTGCATCCCCGCTCCCTCACATTGACGAATTAACACAGATATTGCGTCGCTATGAAATTCTATGGGTTCCATGACTTCTTTTAAATCGAGTAACGTTTCTATGGAAACGACAGGATTTTCTTTGGGGATACGAGTATCTCCTTTCCGATGCACTATTCCTTCTTTACTGCACCCCTCGCTCCCTCACATTGACGAATTAACACAGAAATTGTGTCGCTATGAAATACTATGGGTTCTATGACTTCTCCTTCTAAATCGAGTAAAGTTACTATGGAAACGACAGGAATTTCTTTTGGGATACGACTATATACTATCCGAAGCACTATTCCTTCTGTACTGCATCTCTCGCTCCCTCACATTGACGTATTAACACAGAAATTGCGTCGCTATGAAATACTATGGGTTCTCAGACTTCTCCTTCTAAATCGAGGAAAGATTCTATGCAAAAGACAGGAATTTCTTTTGGGATACGACTATATACTTTCCTAAGCACTATTCCTTCTGTACTGCATCCCTCGCTCCCTCACATTGACGAATTAACACAGAAATTGCGTCGCTATGAAATACTATGCGTTCCATGACTTCTCCTTCTAAATCGAGTAACGTTTCTATGGAAACGACAGGATTTTCTTTTGGGATACGAGTATCTCCTTTCCGATGCACTATTCCTTCTTTACGGCATCCCTCGCTCCCTCACATTGACGAATTAACAAAGAAATTGCGTCGCTATGAAATACTATGGGTTCTATGACTTCTCCTTCTAAATCGAGAAAAGTTTCTATGGAAACGAAAGGAATTTCTTTTGGGATACGACTATATACTTTCCGATGCACTATTCCCTCTTTACTGCATCCCTCGCTCCCTCACATTGACGAATTAACACAGAAATTGCGTCGCTATGAAATACTATGGATTCCATCACTTCTTCTTCTAAATCGAGTACAGTTTCTATGGAAACGACAGGAATTTCATTTGGGATACGACTATATACTTTCCGAAGCACTATTCCTTCTGTACTGCATCCCTCGCTCCCTCACATTGACGAATTAACACAGAAATTGCGTCGCTATGAAATACTATGGGTTCCATGACTTCTCCTTCTAAATCGAGTTACGTTTCTATGGAAACGACAGAAATTTTTTTTTGGGATACTAGTATCTCCTTTCCGATGCACTATTCCTTCTTTACTGCATCCCTCGCTCCCTCACATTGACAATTTAACACACAACTTGCGTCGCTATGAAATACTATGTGTTCTATGATATGTCCTTCTAAATCGGGTAACGTTTCTATGGGAACGACAGGATTTTCTTTTGGGTTGCTGGTATCTCCTTTCCGATGCACTATTCCCTCTTTACTGCATCCCTCGCTCCCTCACATTGACAATTTAACACAGATATTGCGTCGCTATGAAATACTATGGATTCCATGACTTCTTTTAAATCGAGTAACGTTTCAATGGAAACGACAAGATTTTCTTTTGGGATACGAGTATCTCCTTTCCGATGCACTATTCCTTCTTTACGGCATCCCTCGCTCCCTGACATTGACGAATTAACACAGAAATTGCGTCGCTATGAAATACAATGGGTTCTATGACTTCTCCTTCTAAATCGAGTAAAGTTTCTATAGACATGAAATAATTTCTTTTGGGATACGACAATATACTTTCCGAAACACTATTCCTTCGGTATTGCATCCCTCGCTCCCTCACATTGACAATTTAACACAGAAATAGCGTCGCTATGAAATACTATGTGTTCAATGACATCTCCTTCTAAATCGAGTAACGTTTCTATGTAAACGACAGGATTTTCTTTTGGGATACTAGTATCTCCTTTCCGATGCACTATTCCTTCTTTACGGCATCCCTCGCTCCCTCACATTGACAATTTAACACAGAAATTGCGTCGCTATGAAATACTATGTGTTCTATGACATCTCCTTCTAAATCGAGTAACGTTTCTATGGAAAAGACAAGATTTTCTTTTGGGATACGAGTATCTCCTTTCCGATGCACTATTCCTTCTTTACTGCATCCCTCGCTCCCTCACATTGACGAATTAACACAGATGTTGCGTCACTATGAAATACTATGCGTTCCATGAATTCTTTTAAATCGAGTAACGTTTCTATGGAAACGACAGGATTTTCTTTTGGGATACGAGTATCTCGTTTCCGATGCACTATTCCTTCTTTACGGCATCCCTCGCTCCCTCACATTGAGGAATTAACACAGAAATTGCGTCGCTATGAAATACTATGGGTTCTATGACCTCTCCTTCTAAATCGAGTAAAGTTTCTATGGAAAGGACAGGAATTTCTTTTGGGATACTAGTATCTCCTTTCCGATGCACTATTCCTTCTTTACTGCATCCCTCGCTCCCTCACATTGACGAATTATCACAGAAATTGCGTCGCTATGAAATACCGTGGGTTCCATGGCTTCTCCTTCTAAATCGAGTAACGTTTCTATGGAAACGACAGAATTTTTTTTTTGGGATACGAGTATCTCCTTTCCGATGCACTATTCCTTCTTTACTGCATTCCTCGCTACCTCACATTGACATATAACACAGAAATTGCGTCGCTA